>NC_067425.1:37809635-38078262 GCF_009764475.1 Pristis pectinata | reverse complement strand
CTTGTGGAAAACAGCTTCAGCTTATGGATTTCACGATGCTGAGTAGTTTGGTCATATATATTGGATTGTAGACCTTAAGCATGAAGAGTTAAATGCCAATGTTTCACGGAACTTCCAAATTGTCTGGATTAGCGTTTTGAAGTGCTGAAAGCATCAATTCTTTCATTTGCCAGTTTCTAACCTTCAACTATGCAGTAACTTGTGCAGAACAACTTTATGTTATGAACTTCATGACGCTGAGTGGTTTGGTAACATTAATTTGATTGTGCAAGTTAACCCTGAACAGGTAAATGAAAATGTATCATAAATTTCCGAACTGGCTAATACAGAGTATTGAATGGAGAAAACACCAATTCTTTCATTTGCCAGTATCTGCACTTAACCTAAGTATCAACTTCTGGAAAACTACTTTATATTAAGTATCTCAAGATGCGGAGTAGTTTGGTAACAATTATTTGATTGTCAAACTTAACTTTCAATAGATAAATGCAAATCTATCACAAAACATCCCAATTGTCTGAAACAGCGTTAAGAGTGGAGAAAGCACCAATTCTTTCATGTGCCAATTTCTACAGTTAACCTATGTAGGAACTTGTGGAAAACAAGTTTCTCTTATCTATTTCACGATGCGGAGTAGTTTGATACCATTTCTTTGATTGTAGAATTTAACACCGAGCAGTTATTTGCAAATGTATCTCAAAACTTCCAAATAGTCTGAAACTGCATTTTGAATGGAGAAAGCATCGATTCTTTGATTTTCCAGTTTCTATCTTGGGAAAACAACTTCATGTGATGTATTTCATGTTGCGGAGTTGTTTCTAAACATTTATTTGTTTCTCCGCTAACCCTAGATATTTAAATGCAGAAGTATCTCATAACTTCACATTGTCTAAGGGAGAAAGCATCAATTCTTTCATTTGCCAGTTTCTACACTTAACCCATGTAGTAACTTGAGAAAACTACTTTATATTATGTATCTCATGTTATCGAGTAGTTTGGTGACAATTATTTGATTCTACAAGTTAACCCTAAAAAGTTAAATTCAAATGTATCACGAAACTTCCAAATGGTGCGAAACTGCGTTTACAATGGAGAAAGCATCGATTCTTTCATTTGCCCGTTTCTGCACTTAACCAATCTGGTAACCTGTGCTTAACAATTTTATTTGATGTATTACATCATGCTGAGTAGATGTGTAACATTTATTTGATGGTAGAATTTCACCCGAAACAGTTAATTACAAATGTAGCACAAAACTTCCAAATCGTCTCAAAAAGCGTTTGGAAAGGAGAAAACTTTTATACTTTCATTTGCCTGTTTCTACATTTCACCTAAGTAGTAACTTGTGGAAAACAACTTTATCTTATGTATTTCTTGTTGCTGAGTAGTTTGGTAACTGTTATTTGATTGTAGTACGTAACCCTGAACAGTTAAATGCAAATGTAACATAAAACTTCCAAATAGGCTGAAAGAGCGTTTAGATTGTTGAAAGCATCAGTTCTTTCATTTGCCTGTTTCTACACTTAACCTAAGTAGTCATTGGTGGAAAACAACTTTGTCTTATGGATTTCATATTGCCGAGTAGTTTGGTAAATGTTATTTGATTGTAGTACGTAACCCTGAACAGTTAAATGCAAATGTATGACAAAACTTCCATATTGTCAGAAACGGCGTTTTGACTCGAGAAAGCATCAATTCTTTCACTGGCTAGTTTCTACACTTAACCTAGGTGGTAACCTAGTATATCAACTTTAAGTAATGTATATCATGTCACTGAGAAGTTTGCTAACTTTTATTTGATTCTTCAAGTTAACCCTGAATAGTTAAATTCAAATGTATGACGATAATTCCGAATGGACTGTCACAGTGCTTTGAATGGAGAATGCATCAATTCCTGCATTTGTCAGTTTCAACACTTAACCTAAGTATTATCTGTATGAAAACAACTTTAATTTAAGTATTTCACTGATGCTGAGTAGTTTGGAAACATTTCATTGATTGCACACCGTAACCATGAACAGTCAATTGGAAATGGATCACAAAACTTCCAAATTGTCTCAAACAGCGTTTTGAATGGAGAAAGCATCAATTCTTTCATTTGCTTGAATCTACACTTAAGGTATGTAGCATCTTGTGGAAAACAGCTTCAGCTTATGGATTTCACGATGCTGAGTAGTTTGGTCATATATATTGGATTGTAGACCTTAAGCATGAAGAGTTAAATGCCAATGTTTCACGGAACTTCCAAATTGTCTGGATTAGCGTTTTGAATGCTGAAAGCATCAATTCTTTCATTTGCCAGTTTCTAACCTTCAACTATGCAGTAACTTGTGCAGAACAACTTTATGTTATGAACTTCATGACGCTGAGTGGTTTGGTAACATTAATTTGATTGTGCAAGTTAACCCTGAACAGGTAAATGAAAATGTATCATAAATTTCCGAACTGGCTAATACAGAGTATTGAATGGAGAAAACACCAATTCTTTCATTTGCCAGTATCTGCACTTAACCTAAGTATCAACTTCTGGAAAACTACTTTATATTAAGTATCTCAAGATGCGGAGTAGTTTGGTAACAATTATTTGATTGTCAAACTTAACTTTCAATAGATAAATGCAAATCTATCACAAAACATCCCAATTGTCTGAAACAGCGTTAAGAGTGGAGAAAGCACCAATTCTTTCATGTGCCAATTTCTACAGTTAACCTATGTAGGAACTTGTGGAAAACAAGTTTCTCTTATCTATTTCACGATGCGGAGTAGTTTGATACCATTTCTTTGATTGTAGAATTTAACACCGAGCAGTTATTTGCAAATGTATCTCAAAACTTCCAAGTAGTCTGAAACTGCATTTTGAATGGAGAAAGCATCGATTCTTTGATTTTCCAGTTTCTATCTTGGGAAAACAACTTCATGTGATGTATTTCATGTTGCGGAGTTGTTTCTAAACATTTATTTGTTTCTCCGCTAACCCTAGATATTTAAATGCAGAAGTATCTCATAACTTCACATTGTCTAAGGGAGAAAGCATCAATTCTTTCATTTGCCAGTTTCTACACTTAACCCATGTAGTAACTTGAGCAAACTACTTTATATTATGTATCTCATGTTATCGAGTAGTTTGGTGACAATTATTTGATTCTACAAGTTAACCCTAAAAAGTTAAATTCAAATGTATCACGAAACTTCCAAATGGTGCGAAACTGCGTTTACAATGGAGAAAGCATCGATTCTTTCATTTGCCCGTTTCTGCACTTAACCAATCTGGTAACCTGTGCTTAACAATTTTATTTGATGTATTACATCATGCTGAGTAGATGTGTAACATTTATTTGATGGTAGAATTTCACCCGAAACAGTTAATTACAAATGTAGCACAAAACTTCCAAATCGTCTCAAAAAGCGTTTGGAAAGGAGAAAAGTTTTATACTTTCATTTGCCTGTTTCTACATTTCACCTAAGTAGTAACTTGTGGAAAACAACTTTATCTTATGTATTTCTTGTTGCTGAGTAGTTTGGTAACTGTTATTTGATTGTAGTACGTAACCCTGAACAGTTAAATGCAAATGTAACATAAAACTTCCAAATAGGCTGAAAGAGCGTTTAGATTGTTGAAAGCATCAGTTCTTTCATTTGCCTGTTTCTACACTTAACCTAAGTAGTCATTGGTGGAAAACAACTTTGTCTTATGGATTTCATATTGCCGAGTAGTTTGGTAAATGTTATTTGATTGTAGTACGTAACCCTGAACAGTTAAATGCAAATGTATGACAAAACTTCCATATTGTCAGAAACGGCGTTTTGACTCGAGAAAGCATCAATTCTTTCACTGGCTAGTTTCTACACTTAACCTAGGTGGTAACCTAGTATATCAACTTTAAGTAATGTATATCATGTCACTGAGAAGTTTGCTAACTTTTATTTGATTCTTCAAGTTAACCCTGAATAGTTAAATTCAAATGTATGACGATAATTCCGAATGGACTGTCACAGTGCTTTGAATGGAGAATGCATCAATTCCTGCATTTGTCAGTTTCAACACTTAACCTAAGTATTATCTGTATGAAAACAACTTTAATTTAAGTATTTCACTGATGCTGAGTAGTTTGGAAACATTTCATTGATTGCACACCGTAACCATGAACAGTCAATTGGAAATGGATCACAAAACTTCCAAATTGTCTCAAACAGCGTTTTGAATGGAGAAAGCATCAATTCTTTCATTTGCTTGAATCTACACTTAAGGTATGTAGCATCTTGTGGAAAACAGCTTCAGCTTATGGATTTCACGATGCTGAGTAGTTTGGTCATATATATTGGATTGTAGACCTTAAGCATGAAGAGTTAAATGCCAATGTTTCACGGAACTTCCAAATTGTCTGGATTAGCGTTTTGAGTGCTGAAAGCATCAATTCTTTCATTTGCCAGTTTCTAACCTTCAACTATGCAGTAACTTGTGCAGAACAACTTTATGTTATGAACTTCATGACGCTGAGTGGTTTGGTAACATTAATTTGATTGTGCAAGTTAACCCTGAACAGGTAAATGAAAATGTATCATAAATTTCCGAACTGGCTAATACAGAGTATTGAATGGAGAAAACACCAATTCTTTCATTTGCCAGTATCTGCACTTAACCTAAGTATCAACTTCTGGAAAACTACTTTATATTAAGTATCTCAAGATGCGGAGTAGTTTGGTAACAATTATTTGATTGTCAAACTTAACTTTCAATAGATAAATGCAAATCTATCACAAAACATCCCAATTGTCTGAAACAGCGTTAAGAGTGGAGAAAGCACCAATTCTTTCATGTGCCAATTTCTACAGTTAACCTATGTAGGAACTTGTGGAAAACAAGTTTCTCTTATCTATTTCACGATGCGGAGTAGTTTGATACCATTTCTTTGATTGTAGAATTTAACACCGAGCAGTTATTTGCAAATGTATCTCAAAACTTCCAAGTAGTCTGAAACTGCATTTTGAATGGAGAAAGCATCGATTCTTTGATTTTCCAGTTTCTATCTTGGGAAAACAACTTCATGTGATGTATTTCTTGTTGCGGAGTTGTTTCTAAACATTTATTTGTTTCTCCGCTAACCCTAGATATTTAAATGCAGAAGTATCTCATAACTTCACATTGTCTAAGGGAGAAAGCATCAATTCTTTCATTTGCCAGTTTCTACACTTAACCCATGTAGTAACTTGAGCAAACTACTTTATATTATGTATCTCATGTTATCGAGTAGTTTGGTGACAATTATTTGATTCTACAAGTTAACCCTAAAAAGTTAAATTCAAATGTATCACGAAACTTCCAAATGGTGCGAAACTGCGTTTACAATGGAGAAAGCATCGATTCTTTCATTTGCCCGTTTCTGCACTTAACCAATCTGGTAACCTGTGCTTAACAATTTTATTTGATGTATTACATCATGCTGAGTAGATGTGTAACATTTATTTGATGGTAGAATTTCACCCGAAACAGTTAATTACAAATGTAGCACAAAACTTCCAAATCGTCTCAAAAAGCGTTTGGAAAGGAGAAAAGTTTTATACTTTCATTTGCCTGTTTCTACATTTCACCTAAGTAGTAACTTGTGGAAAACAACTTTATCTTATGTATTTCTTGTTGCTGAGTAGTTTGGTAACTGTTATTTGATTGTAGTACGTAACCCTGAACAGTTAAATGCAAATGTAACATAAAACTTCCAAATAGGCTGAAAGAGCGTTTAGATTGTTGAAAGCATCAGTTCTTTCATTTGCCTGTTTCTACACTTAACCTAAGTAGTCATTGGTGGAAAACAACTTTGTCTTATGGATTTCATATTGCCGAGTAGTTTGGTAAATGTTATTTGATTGTAGTACGTAACCCTGAACAGTTAAATGCAAATGTATGACAAAACTTCCATATTGTCAGAAACGGCGTTTTGACTCGAGAAAGCATCAATTCTTTCACTGGCTAGTTTCTACACTTAACCTAGGTGGTAACCTAGTATATCAACTTTAAGTAATGTATATCATGTCACTGAGAAGTTTGCTAACTTTTATTTGATTCTTCAAGTTAACCCTGAATAGTTAAATTCAAATGTATGACGATAATTCCGAATGGACTGTCACAGTGCTTTGAATGGAGAATGCATCAATTCCTGCATTTGTCAGTTTCAACACTTAACCTAAGTATTATCTGTATGAAAACAACTTTAATTTAAGTATTTCACTGATGCTGAGTAGTTTGGAAACATTTCATTGATTGCACACCGTAACCATGAACAGTCAATTGGAAATGGATCACAAAACTTCCAAATTGTCTCAAACAGCGTTTTGAATGGAGAAAGCATCAATTCTTTCATTTGCTTGAATCTACACTTAAGGTATGTAGCATCTTGTGGAAAACAGCTTCAGCTTATGGATTTCACGATGCTGAGTAGTTTGGTCATATATATTGGATTGTAGACCTTAAGCATGAAGAGTTAAATGCCAATGTTTCACGGAACTTCCAAATTGTCTGGATTAGCGTTTTGAGTGCTGAAAGCATCAATTCTTTCATTTGCCAGTTTCTAACCTTCAACTATGCAGTAACTTGTGCAGAACAACTTTATGTTATGAACTTCATGACGCTGAGTGGTTTGGTAACATTAATTTGATTGTGCAAGTTAACCCTGAACAGGTAAATGAAAATGTATCATAAATTTCCGAACTGGCTAATACAGAGTATTGAATGGAGAAAACACCAATTCTTTCATTTGCCAGTATCTGCACTTAACCTAAGTATCAACTTCTGGAAAACTACTTTATATTAAGTATCTCAAGATGCGGAGTAGTTTGGTAACAATTATTTGATTGTCAAACTTAACTTTCAATAGATAAATGCAAATCTATCACAAAACATCCCAATTGTCTGAAACAGCGTTAAGAGTGGAGAAAGCACCAATTCTTTCATGTGCCAATTTCTACAGTTAACCTATGTAGGAACTTGTGGAAAACAAGTTTCTCTTATCTATTTCACGATGCGGAGTAGTTTGATACCATTTCTTTGATTGTAGAATTTAACACCGAGCAGTTATTTGCAAATGTATCTCAAAACTTCCAAATTAGTCTGAAACTGCATTTTGAATGGAGAAAGCATCGATTCTTTGATTTTCCAGTTTCTATCTTGGGAAAACAACTTCATGTGATGTATTTCATGTTGCGGAGTTGTTTCTAAACATTTATTTGTTTCTCCGCTAACCCTAGATATTTAAATGCAGAAGTATCTCATAACTTCACATTGTCTAAGGGAGAAAGCATCAATTCTTTCATTTGCCAGTTTCTACACTTAACCCATGTAGTAACTTGAGAAAACTACTTTATATTATGTATCTCATGTTATCGAGTAGTTTGGTGACAATTATTTGATTCTACAAGTTAACCCTAAAAAGTTAAATTCAAATGTATCACGAAACTTCCAAATGGTGCGAAACTGCGTTTACAATGGAGAAAGCATCGATTCTTTCATTTGCCCGTTTCTGCACTTAACCAATCTGGTAACCTGTGCTTAACAATTTTATTTGATGTATTACATCATGCTGAGTAGATGTGTAACATTTATTTGATGGTAGAATTTCACCCGAAACAGTTAATTACAAATGTAGCACAAAACTTCCAAATCGTCTCAAAAAGCGTTTGGAAAGGAGAAAACTTTTATACTTTCATTTGCCTGTTTCTACATTTCACCTAAGTAGTAACTTGTGGAAAACAACTTTATCTTATGTATTTCTTGTTGCTGAGTAGTTTGGTAACTGTTATTTGATTGTAGTACGTAACCCTGAACAGTTAAATGCAAATGTAACATAAAACTTCCAAATAGGCTGAAAGAGCGTTTAGATTGTTGAAAGCATCAGTTCTTTCATTTGCCTGTTTCTACACTTAACCTAAGTAGTCATTGGTGGAAAACAACTTTGTCTTATGGATTTCATATTGCCGAGTAGTTTGGTAAATGTTATTTGATTGTAGTACGTAACCCTGAACAGTTAAATGCAAATGTATGACAAAACTTCCATATTGTCAGAAACGGCGTTTTGACTCGAGAAAGCATCAATTCTTTCACTGGCTAGTTTCTACTCTTAACCTAGGTGGTAACCTAGTATATCAGCTTAACGTAATGTATATCATGTCACTGAGAAGTTTGCTAACTTTTATTTGATTCTTCAAGTTAACCCTGAATAGTTAAATTCAAATGTATGACGATACTTCCGAATGGTCTGTCACAGTGTTTTGAATGGAGAATGCATCAATTCCTGCATTGGTCAGTTTCAACACTTAACCTAAGTATTATCTGTATGAAAACAACTTTAATTTAAGTATTTCACTGATGCTGAGTAGTTTGGAAACATTTCATTGATTGCACACCGTAACCATGAACAGTCAATTGGAAATGGATCACAAAACTTCCGAATTGTCTCAAACAGCGTTTTGAATGGAGAAAGCATCAATTCTTTCATTTGCTTGAATCTACACTTAAGGTATGTAGCATCTTGTGGAAAACAGCTTCAGCTTATGGATTTCACGATGCTGAGTAGTTTGGTCATATATATTGGATTGTAGACCTTAAGCATGAAGAGTTAAATGCCAATGTTTCACGGAACTTCCAAATTGTCTGGAGTAGCGTTTTGAATGCTGAAAGCATCAATTCCTTCATTTGCCAGTTTCTAACCTTCAACTATGCAGTAACTTGTGCAGAACAACTTTATGTTATGAACTTCATGACGCTGAGTGGTTTGGTAACATTAATTTGATTGTGCAAGTTAACCCTGAACAGGTAAATGAAAATGTATCATAAATTTCCGTACTGGCTAATACAGAGTATTGAATGGAGAAAACACCAATTCTTTCATTTGCCAGTATCTGCACTTAACCTAAGTATCAACTTCTGGAAAACGACTTTATATTAAGTATCTCAAGATGCGGAGTAGTTTGGTAACAATTATTTGATTGTCAAACTTAACTTTCAATAGATAAATGCAAATCTATCACAAAACATCCCAATTGTCTGAAACAGCGTTAAGAGTGGAGAAAGCACCAATTCTTTCATGTGCCAATTTCTACAGTTAACCTATGTAGGAACTTGTGGAAAACAAGTTTCTCTTATCTATTTCACGATGCGGAGTAGTTTGATACCATTTCTTTGATTGTAGAATTTAACACCGAGCAGTTATTTGCAAATGTATCTCAAAACTTCCAAATAGTCTGAAACTGCATTTTGAATGGAGAAAGCATCGATTCTTTGATTTTCCAGTTTCTATCTTGGGAAAACAACTTCATGTGATGTATTTCATGTTGCGGAGTTGTTTCTAAACATTTATTTGTTTCTCCGCTAACCCTAGATATTTAAATGCAGAAGTATCTCATAACTTCACATTGTCTAAGGGAGAAAGCATCAATTCTTTCATTTGCCAGTTTCTACACTTAGCCCATGTAGTAACTTGAGAAAACTACTTTATATTATGTATTTCATGTTATTGAGTAGTTTGGTGACAATTATTTGACTCTACATGTTAACCCTGAAAGGTTAAATTCAAATGCATCACTTATCTTCCAAATGGTCTGAAAGAGCGTTTTCGTTGGAGAAAGCATCATTTCTTTCATTTGCCTGTTCCTACACTTAACCTATCTATTAACCTTGTGCTAAAAAAATTTATTTTATGTATGACATGATGCTGAGTAGTTGTGTAACATTTATTTGATTGTAGAATTTAACCCGAAACAGTTAAGTACAAACATAGCACAAAACGTCCAAATCGTTTGAAAAAGCGTTTTGAAAAGAGAAAACATTTATACTTTCATTTGCCTGTTTCTACACTTCACCTAAGTAGTAACTTGTGGAAAACAACTGTATCTTATGTATTTTTTGTTGCTGAGTAGTCCGGTTACTGTTATTTGATTGTACTACTTATCCCTGAACAGTTAAATGCAAATGTATCATAAAACTTCCAAATAGTCTGAAACAGCGTTTTGATTGTTGAAAGCATCAGTTCTTTCATTTGCCTGTTTCTACACTTAACCTAAGTATTAATTTGTGTCAAACAACTTAATCTTATGTATTTCATATTGCCGAGTAGTTTGGTAAATGTTATTTGATTGTAGTACGTAACACTGAACAGTTAAGTGGAAATGTATGACAAAACTTCCAAATTCTCTGAAACAGCGTTTTGATTCTTGAAAGCATTAATTCTTTCATTTGCTAGTTTCTGCACTTAACCTATGTAGTAACCTGGTATATCATCTTTGTGTAATTTATTTCATGTCACTGAGAAGTTTGCTAACAATTATTTGATTCTACAAGTTAACCCTGAACAATTAAAATCAAATGTATCACGATACTTCCGAATGGTTTGTAACAGCGTTTGGAATGGTGAATGCATCAATTTTTTCATTTACCAGTTTCTACAGTTCACCCATGTATTATCTCTATGAAAACGACTTTATGTTAAGTATTGCATTGATGCTGAGTTGTTTGGTAGCATTTAATTGATTGCACAGCGTAACCCTGAACGGTCAATTGCAAATGTATCACAAAACGTCACAATTGTCTGAAACTGCGGTTTGAATGGAGAAGACAACAATTATTTCATTTGCCATTTTCTGCACTTAACCTATATAGTAGCTTGTGTAGAACAACTTTATGTTATGACTTTCATGACGCTGAGTAGTTTGGTAACATTACTTTGACTGTTCAAGTTAACCCTGAACAGGTAAATGATAATGTATCATAAATTTCTAAACTGGCTAAAACAGAGTACTGAATGTTATTTGATTGTTGTACGTAACCCTGAACAGTTAAATGCAAATGTTTCACAGAACTTCCAAATTGTCTGGATTAGGGTTTTCAATGCTGAAAGCATCAATTCTTTAATTTGCCAGTTTCTAACCTTAAACTATTCAGTAACTTGTGTAGAACAACTTTATGTTATGAACTTCATGAGGCTGAGTACTTTGGTAACAATTATTTGATTGATCAACTTAACATTAAATAGATAATTGCAAATAAATCAGAAAACATTCAATTTGTCTGAAACATCGTTCAGTGTGGAGAAGGCTCCAATTCTTTCATGTGCCAATTTCTGCACTTAACCTATGTAGTAACTTATGGAAAACAAGTTTATGTTATCTCTTTCATGATGCTGAGTAGCTTGGGAACATTTATTTGATTCTACAACTTGACACTGAACAGTTAAATGCAAATATATCTCAACATTTTCAAGTTGTTTGAAACAGCGTTTTGATTGGAAAAAGCATCAATTCTGTCATTTGCCAGTTTCTGCACTTATCCTAAGTAGTATCTTCTGTAAAAATACTTTATATTAAGTTTTCATGATCCTGAGTTGGTTGGTAAGAAATATTTGATTGTTCAACTTAACATTGAAATGATAAATGCAAATGTGTCCCAAAACATCCAAACTGTCCGTAACCTCGTTGAGACAGGATGAAGCATCAATTCTTTCATTTGTCAGATTGTGCACTTAACCTATGTACTAACTTGTGGAAAATGACTTTATGTTATATATTTCATGACGCTGAGTAGTTTGTAACGTTTATATGATTCCACAAGTTATCGCTGAATAGTTAAATGGAAATTTATAACGAAATTTCCAAATTGTCTGAAAGGGTGTTATGAACGGAGAAAGCATCAATTCTTTATTTTGCCAGTTTCTGCACTTAAGCTATGTAGTAACATGGTGAAACAACTTTAATTTATGTATTTCCTGATGCTGAGTAGTTTGGTACCATTTATTTGATTGTAGAACTTAACACTGAACAGTAAATTGCAAATGTATCTCAAAACTTCCAAATAGTCTGCAACTGCATTTTTGAATGGAGTAAGCATCGATTCTTTCATTTTCCAGTTTCTACACATACCTTATGTAGTATCTTGGAAAAACAACTTCATGTGATGTATTTCATGTAGCGGAGTTGTTTATAAACATTTATTTGTTTCTACGCTAACTCTAAATATTTAAATGCAGAAGTATCTCATAACTTCACATTGTCTACAACAGCCCTTTTAAGGGAGAAAGCATCAATTCTTTCATTTGCCAGTTTCTACACTTAACCCATGTAGTAACTTGAGAAAACTTCTTTATATTAAGTATTTCAAGATGCTGAGTAGTTTGGTAACAATTATTTGATTGTTCAACTTAACATTGAATAGATAAATGCAAATCTATCACAAAACATCCAAATGGTCTGAAACAGCGTTTAGAGTGGAGAAAGCACCAATTCGTTCATGTGCCAATTTCTACAGTTAACCTATGTAGTAACCTGTGGAAAACAAGTTTATATTATCATTTGCATGATGCCGAGTAGCTTGGGAGAATTCATTTGATTCTGCAACTTGACACTGAACAGTAAAAATGCAAATATATCTCAAAATTTTCAAGTTGTCTGAAACAGCGATTTGAATGTAAAAAGCATCAATTCTTTCATTTGCCAGTTTCTGCACTTCTCCTAAGCAGTATCTTCTGTAAAAATACTTTATATTAAGTATGTCAAAATGCTGAGTAGTTTGGTAACAATTATTTGATTGTTCAACTTAACATTGAATAGATATTTGCAAATAAATCACAAAACATTCCAATTGTCTGAAACAGCGTTCAGAGTCGAGAAGGCACCAATTCTTTCATGTGCCAATTTCTGCACTTAACCTATGTAGTAGCCTATGGAAAACAAGTTTATGTTATCTTTTCATGATGCTGAGTAGCTTGGGAACATGTATTTGATTCTACAACTTGACACTGAACAGTTAAATGCAAATATATCTCAAAATTTTCAAGTTGTTTGAAACAGCGTTTTGAGTGGAAAAAGCATCAATGCTTTCATTTGCCAGTTTCTGCACTTATCCTAAGCAGTATCGTCTGTAAAAATACTTTATATTAAGTTTTCATGATCCTGAGTTGTTTGGTAACAATTATTTGATTGTTCAACTGAACATTGAAATGATAAATGCAAATGTATCACAAAACATCCAAACTGTCCGTAACCTCGTTGATGCAGGATAAAGCATCAATTCTTTCATTTGCCAGTTTTTGCACTTAACCTATGTACTAACTTGTGGAAAATGACTTTATGTTATGTATTTCATGACGCTGAGTAGTTTGTAACGTTTAGATGATTCTACAAGTTATCCCTGAATAGTTAAATGGAAATTTATAGCGAAACTTCCAAATTGTCTGAAAGAGTGTTATGAACGGAGAAAGCATCAATTCTTTATTTTGCCAGTTTCTGCACTTAAGCTATGTAGTAACATGGTGAAACAACTTTAATTTATGTATTTCCTGATGCTGAGTCGTTTGGTACCATTTATTTAATTGTAGAATTTAACACTGAACAGTTAATTGCAAATGTATCTCAAAACTTCCAAATAGTCTGAAACTGCATTTTGAATGGAGTAAGTATCGATTCTTTCATTTTCCAGTTTCTACACATACCTTATATAGCATCTTGAAAATATAACTTCATGTGATGTATTTCATGTTGCGGAGTTGTTTCTAAATATTTATTTGATTCTATGCTAACCTTAAATAGTTAAATGCAGAAGTATCATATAACTTCAAATTGTCTAAAACAGCCCTTTTAAAAGAGAAAGCATCAATTCTTTCATTTGCCAG
Source organism: Pristis pectinata (assembly GCF_009764475.1). Lineage (NCBI taxonomy): Eukaryota > Metazoa > Chordata > Chondrichthyes > Rhinopristiformes > Pristidae > Pristis > Pristis pectinata. The sequence goes on along the minus strand of NC_067425.1, from coordinate 38,064,613 downwards.
TTTCTACACTTAACCCATGTAGTAACTTGAGAAAACTACTTTATATTAGGTATCTCATGTTATTGAGTAGTTTGGTGACAATTATGTGACTCTACAAGTTAACCATAAAAAGTTAAATTCAAATGCATCACGTAACTTCCAAATGGTCTGAAAGAGCGTTTTCAATGGAGAAAGCATCAATTCTTTCATTTGCCTGTTCCTACACTTAACTTATCTAGTAACCTGTGCTAAACAATTTTATTTTATGTATTAAATGATGCTGAGTAGTTGTGTAACATTTATTTGATTGTAGAATTTAACCCGAAACAAATATAGCACAAAACTTCCAAATCGTTTCAAAAAGCGTTTTGAAAGGAGAAAACATTTATACTTTCATTTGCCAGTTTCTACACTTCATCTAAGTAGTAACTTGTGGAAAACAACTTTACCTTATGTATTTCTTGTTGCTGAGTAGTTTGGTTTCTCTTATTAAATTGTACTACTTATCCCTGAACAGTTAAATGCAAATGTATCACAAAACTTCCAAATAGTCTGAAACAGCGTTTTGATTGTTGAAAGCATCAGTTCTTTCATTTTCCTGTTTGTACACTTAACCTAAGTAGTAATTTGTGTCAAACAACTTAATCTTATGTATTTCATATTGCCGAGTAGTTTGGTAAATGTTATTTGATTGTAGTACGTAACACTGAACAGTTAAATGGAAATGTATGACAAAACTTCCAAATTCTCTGAAACAGCGTTTTGAATCGTGAAAGCATTAATTCTTTCATTTGCTAGTTTATGCATTTAACCTATGTAGTAACCGTGTATATCATCTTTATGTAATGTATCTCATGTCACTGTGAAGTTTCCTAACATTTATTTGATTCAACAAGTTAACCCTGAATAGTTACAATCAAATGTATCACAAAACTTCCCAATTGTCTGAAACAGCGGTTTGAATGGAGAAGGCTTCAATTATTTCATTTGCTAGTTTCTACACTTCACCTATGTAGTGACCTGACATATCAACTTTCTGTAATGTATTTCATGTCACTGAGAAGTTTGCTAACGTTTGTTTGATTCTACAAGTTAACCCTGAATAGTTAAATTCAAATGTATCACGATACCTCCGAATGGTCTGTAACAGCGTTTTGAATGGAGACTGCATCAATTCTTGCATTTGTCAGTTTCTACACTTAACCTATTTATTATCTCTATGAAAACCACTTTATGTTAAGTATTGCATTGATGCTGAGTAGTTTGGTAACATTTAATTGATTGCACAGCGTAACCCTGAACGGTCAATTGCAAATGTATCACAAAACTTCCCAATTGTCTGAAACAGCGGTTTGAATGCAGAAGGCAACAATTATTTCATTTGCCAGTTTCTGCACTTAACCTATGTAGTAACTTGTGTAGAACAACTTTATGTTATTAATTTCATGACGCTGAGTAGTTTGGTAACATTAGCTTGATTGTGCAAGTTAACCCTGAACAAGTAAATGATAATGTATCATAAATTTCTAAACTGGCTAAAACAGAGTACTGAATGGAGAAACCACCAATTCTTTCATTTGCCAGTTTCTGCACTTAACTTAAGTAGCAACTTCTGGAAAACTACTTTATATTAAGTATTTCAAGATGCTGAGTAGTTTGGTAACAATTATTAGATTGTTCAACTTAACATTGAATAGATAAATGCAAATCTATCACAAAACATCCCAATTGTTTGAAACAGCGTTTACAGTGGAGAAAGCACCAATTCTTTCATGTGCCAATTTCTACCGTTAACCTATGTAGTAACTTGTGGAAAACACGTTTATGTTATCTATTTCACGATGCTGAGTAGTTTGGTACCATTTATTTGATTGTAGAATTTAACACCGAGCAGTTAATTGCAAATGTATCTCAAAACTTCCAAATAGTCTGAAACTGCATTTTGAATGGAGAAAGCATCGATACTTTGATTTTCCAGTTTCTACACATACCGTATGTATTATCTTGGGAAAACAACTTCAGGTGATGTATTTCATGTTGCGGAGTTGTTTCTAAACATTTATTTGTTTCTACGCTAACCCTAAATATTTAAATGCAGAAGTATCTCATAACTTCACGTTGTCTAAAACAGCCCTTTTAAGGGAGAAAGCATCAATTCTTTCATTTGCCAGTTTCTACACTTAACCCATGTAGTAACTTGAGAAAACTACTTTATATTATGTATCTCATGTTATCGAGTAGTTTGGTGAAAATTATTTGATTCTACAAGTTAACCCTGAAAAGCTAAATTCAAATGTATCACGTAACTTCCAAATGGTCCGAAAGAGCGTTTTCAATGGATAAAGCATCAATTCTTTCATTTGCCTGTTTCTACACTTAACCTATCTAGTAACCTGAGCTAAACAATTTTATTTTATGTATTACATGATGCTGAGTAGTTGTGTAACATGTATTTGATTGTAGAATTTAACCAGAAACAGTTAAATACAAATGTAGCACAAAACTTCCAAATCGTCTCAAAAAGCGTTTTGAAAGGAGAAAACATTTATACTTTCATTTGCCTGCTTCTGCACTTCACGTAAGTAGTAACTTGTGGAAAAGAACTTTATCTTATGTTTGTCTTGTTGCTGAGTCGTTTGGTAACTGTTATTTGATTGTACTACGTATCCCTGAACAGTTAAATGCATATGTATCACAAAACGTCCAAATTGTTAGAAACAGCGTTTTGAATCGAGAAAACATCAGTTCTTTCATTTGCTGGTTTCTACAGTTAACCTATGTAGTAACCTGGTATATCAACTTGATGTAATGTTTTTCATGTCACTGAGAAGTTTGCTAACAATTACTTGATTCTGCAAGTTAACCATGAATAGTCAAATTCAAATGTATCACGATACTTCCGATTTTTCTGTAACAGCGTTTTGAATGGTGAATGCATCAATTCTTGCATTTGTCAGTGTCTACACTTAACCAATGTAGTACCTTGTGAAAAGAACTTTATGTTGTGTATTTCATGATGCTCGGTAATTTAGTAAAATTATTTTGATTGTACAACTTAACCCTGTACAGTTAAATGCAAATGTATCACAAAACTTCCAAATTGAATCAAACATCGTTTTGAGTGGAGAAAGCCTCACTTCTTTCAATTGTAAGTTTCTGCACTTAACCTATGTAGTAACCTGTGGAAACAACTTAATGTTATGTTTATCATGATGCTTTGTAGTTCAGTGACATTTTCGTGATTGCACAGTTGAACCCTGAACATTTAAATACAAATGTGTCAGAAAACTTCCAAATTGTCTGAAACAGCGTTTTGAATGGAGAAGCATCAATTCTTTCATTTGCTTGATTCTACACTTAAGGTATGTAGCATCTTGTGGAAAACAGCTTCAGCTTATGTATTTCACGAAGCTGAGTAGTTTGGTAATATTTATTGGATTGTAGACCTTAACCATGAACAGTTAAATGCAAATGTTTCACAGAACTTCCAAGTTGTCTGGATTAGCGTTTTGAATTTTGAAAGCTTCAATTCTTTCATGTGGCAGTTTCTACACTGAAACTATGCAGTAACTTGTGTAGAACAACTTTATGTTATGTACTTCATGGTGCTGAGTAGTTTGGTAACATTAATTTGATTGTGCAAGTTTACCCTGAACAGGTAAATGAAAATGTATCATAAATTTCCAAACTGGCTAAAACAGAGCATTGAATGGAGAAAGCATCAATTCTTTCATTTGCCAGTTTCTTAACTTAACCTCAGTAGTAACTTCTGGAAAACTACTTTATATTAAGTATTTCAAGATCCTAAGTAGTTTGGTGACAATTATTTGATTGTTCAACTTAACATTGAATAGATAAATGCAAATGTATCACAAAACATCCAAATTGTTTGAAACAGCGTTTAGAGTGGAGAAAGAACCAATTCTTTCATGTGCCAATTTCTACAGTTAACCTATGTAGTAACTTGTTGAAAACAAGTTTATGTTATCTATTTCATGACGCTGAGTAGCTTGGGAAAATTTATTTGATTGTACAACTTGACACTGAACAGTTAAATGCAAATATATCTCAAAATTTTCAAGTTGTCTGCAACAACGTTTTGAATGGAAAAAGCATCAATTGTTTCATTTGCCATTTTCTGCACTTAACCTAAGCAGTAACATCTGGAAAAATACTTTATATTAAGTATTTCATGTTACTGACAAGTTTGATAACATTTATATGATTCTACAAGTTAACCCTGAATAGTTAAATTCAAATGTATCACGAAATTTCCGAATGCTCTGTAACAGCGTTTTGAATGGAAAATGCATCAATTCTCTCATTTGTCAGTTTCTACACTTAACCTAAGTATTAACTTTTTGAAAACAACTTTATGTTAACTATCTCATTGATGCTGAGTAGTTCGGTAACATTTAATTGATTGCACACCGTAACCCCGAACAGTCAATTGCAAATGTATCACAAAACTTCCCAATTGTCTGAAAGAGCGGTTTGAATGGAGAAGGCATCAATTATTTCATTTGCCAGTTTCTACACTTAACCTATCTAGTAACCTGTGCAAAACAATTTTATTTTATGTATTACATGATGCTGAGTAGTTGTGTAACATTTATTTGCTTGTAGAATTTAACCCGGAACAGTCAAATGCAAATGTATCGCTAAACGTCTAAATTGTCTCCATCCGCTTTTTCAATGTAGAAAGAATGAATTTTTCCAATTGCCTGTTACTACGCTTAACCTACGTAGTACCGTGTGGATAACAACTTTATGTGATATATTTCATGTGTGGAGTAGTTTGGTTACATTTATTTGATTATACAACTTAAACCTGAAGAGTTAAATGCAAATGTATAACAAAACTCCCAGATTTTCTGAAACAGCGTTTTGAATGGAGAAAGCATCAATTTCTTCGTTTGCCAGTTCCTCCACTTAACCTATCTATTAAATTGTGGAAAACAACTTTATGTTCTGTATTTCATGATGCAGAGTAATTTGGTAAAATTAATTTGATTGTACAAATTAACCCTGAACAGTTAAATGCAAATGTATCACAATACTTCCAAATTGGCTGAAACCGCGTTTTGAAAGGAGAAAGCATCAATTCTTTCATTTGCCATTTTCGTCACTGAACCTATACGTTAACTTGTGGAAAACAACTTTATGTGATGTATTTCATGATGCTGTGCAGTTTGGTAACATTTATTTGATTATACAAGTTAACCCTGAACAGTTGAATGCAAATGTATCACAAAACTTCAATATTGGCGAAACAGCGTTTTGAATGGAGAAAGCATCGATTCTTTCATTTGTCAATTTCTACGCTTAACCTTCTGCAAAAATACTATATGTTATGTATTTCATGATGCTGAGTAGTTTGGTAACATTTATTTGATTATACAAGTTAACCCTGAACAGTTAAATGCAAATGTATCACAAAACTTCCATATTTGCTGAAACAGCTTGTTATATGGGGATACATTAATTCACTCATTTGCCACTTTCTACGCACAACATTTGTAGGAACATGTTGGTAAACAATTTATTTGATGTATTGCATGCTGCTGAGTTGCTTGGTAACACTTATTTTATTCTACATCTGAACAATGAGAAGTTAATTGCAATTGTATCACAAAGGCACCAAATTGGCCAAATCACAGCGCTGAACGGTGATGGCATTAAATCATTCATTTTCCAATTTCTACAAATAAACTTTGTAGTAACTTGTAGAAACATTATTCAATCTATTTACTTTTGAGTTGTTCGGTTAAATTAATTTTATTGTAAGTCAAAACCCTGAAAATATTATTGTAATTGCATCACAAAGCTACCAAATTTGCTAAAACACCGCGTTGACTAGAGAATGCATGAATTAATTCATTTGCCACTTTCTGTACATAACCTTTCTGGGAACTTGTTGAAGAGCAACTTATATCATTGGTTTCATGGTGTGAGTGGTTCATTTTTCGTCATTTGACTGTACATCTAAACCTTGAAAAGATAGTTGCAATTCTGTCACAAAACTCGCAAGTTGGCTAAATCACTTTGTTAAATGGGGAATGCTTTAATTCATTCATTTGCCACTTTCTACGCACAACCTTTGTAGGAAATGTTGAAAGACAACTTATTTGATGTATTTCATGGTGCTCAGTTGTTTGGTAACACTTATTTGGTTGTACATCTAAACCATGAAGAGTTAATTGCAATTGTATCACAAAGGTAAAACTGGCGAAATCACAGCGGTGAACGGTGATGGCAACAAATCACTCAATTGCCACTTTCTACAATTAAACTTTGTAGTAACTTGTTGAAAAATAATTCGAACTAACTATGGTTCATGCTTCTGAGTTGTTTGGTTAAATCTATTTGATTGTGGGTCGAAACCCTGAAAAGATAATTGTAATTGTATCACAAAACTACCAAATTGGCTGGGACACCGCGTTGAAGAGAGAATGCATGAATTCATTCATTTGCCACTTTCTACACATAACCTTTGTAGGAACATGTTGAAAAAGAACCAATTTCATGTTTTTCATGGTGCTGAGTTGTTTATTGTGGTTATTTGATTGAAGGTTGTCGTGGTTACCCGCAATAGATAGATGACCAGGAGAAGCAGAGGATTACTCAAGAAGTTAAACTTCTATTTTCAAAGAAAAGTTGTGACAGTCAGACAGTCAGTTACTGGTCACATTCTGATTACTGCCCTCTCTGACTGGCCCCGAACAAAGTTCGAGGGCCTTTTTTATACCTTTTTTCTTAGCTTATTTACATTGTTACAATCCATCATGTTCTCTCTTATCTTCACAGTTTCATCCTTCACCATTTGCCTCCTTTCACAATCGTCTCCTAGCTCACAACAATTTGTCTTTCGCCACAGTCATTTCCTGACTCAGTCGCACGGTGCCCCAATTATTTATGGGTATTGGGGGTATTGGTACTAGACTGCAGAGTTATCAGTTATAAAACAATACTAGGCTTATTCGCTACAAGGCTAATGGTTATAAAACATTACGATGTGCCCCTATAACCTATGACCTCTGAGACTTGTTAGCATCTGGCTTATCAGTTAAAAAAATACTATCAGCTTCAGAACTGCTGCAGAATCATTAGTCGCACTAACCCTGACGACCCTTAGCTACACAATAGATCAATAGTATCTTCCTAGGAATGTGCTAACCATGGTTTAATGAACTAATTCCCGCGCTTGAGTTGAAGAAGAAGCAGGAGCCCCAGCAGCTATCTTAAGGAGATCAGCAGCCATCTTAAGCACAGGGCAGATTTTGGATAAAAAAAGTATAGCTTCTACTTTCTATTTATTCTATATATTCCCCTTTGAGACCTATTGGTCTCACATAGAGAGAGAATTCAAAAGGGCACAGTATTTAGATGCTAAAGCCAATCATCCCAGTAACAGGTATAACGTACTTTTCGTGCACGAGACCCATGGATTCACTCTCTATTTCCTGGGCCAGAGGGCCAAAAACCCATCCCTCCGTAGCGGAGAAGGGGAAAAAAGACCCTGAGGCCCTCACAGATTATTCCCAACATAAACGTAATTGTCTTCCGCACGTTATTATCATCATTTGTCACATCTCCCCGAGTCAGATCATAGAGGTATATTGTTGCAACTTCCTTCTCCGGGGGGTTCGACTTAGCCATTGCCAGAAGTATCGGAAACTGCTTCGCTGTGGCACGCACTAAAAAGGACTTAAAGAGTGGAAGGAAGCAGCACAAAATAAGTGTAGACATAAGCAATGCTATACCTGCAACCACTGCAATTTTAGTTAACCAGGCTCCCCAACCACCTAATTTACCTTCCAGCGAGTCAAAAAAATGATGTCCAATCCCTGTATTCTGTTTATCCTCTTTCCTCAAATTTTTTAGTTTATTCATTGCCTTAGCAAAGGATCCCTCTGGGCTGATGTTATTTGGTATAAACGTACAATAATGTTCCCCAAACAGTACACAAACACCTCCTTTTTCTGCTAGTAACCAATCTAATGCCTACCTATTCTGCCAGGCCATTCTGCTGGCTGCATCCAATTGCTCTCCTAACGCGGAGAGGGCATCATCAGTATAATTGATAAATCGCTGCTGATTGTAATAGATATAATTTATCCATTCCACGTTCTTACTAATCCCAATAACGGGGATTATCGATTCCCATCCAGCTGCAATCTCGTTCCTTGCCTTAAATTCATTGGGGATACCCCTAGGCTGACCTATACTATCAATGCGAACTGCCGGGTCAGGGGTATACTCTCTCTTACTACGCTGCAGTGCCTGTTGTGGTGGTGTCTCCAGTTTTACACTTGGAGATAAAGCAAGGGGCTGCAGCAACATGACACGAGTGCAAGTCCCATCCCATCTAAGTGGAAGTGTCGGTGTCAACCCTTCTCCCAGACCGCACAGCCACCAGATGTCAGCCAATGGGATATCCTGGACATCCAGTGCACCAATCACATGTTTTGCAGTCACATTCCAAGTGATACTACAAGGGCCTGTAAAGTTACCAACAGGGACATCTCCCTTTCTCATGTAGCATTCAAACTTAACCCCCTCTGTCAGATGTACACTCTCAACTGGGAGCGTCTGATTACTATGGATGGTTGCCCAAGGCCTACTATAATTATACTTTTTAATGAGTGGATCCTGGTCACAATGGGGGGACCCCTGGAACAACATGAACCATATAGGACAATATGGTATTTCTTTGATATACGACTAGTAGCATGTATTTTTAATCACACAGGGGTTTTCGGATGCACAGGTCTGACCCACATTACATTGTTGCATGCATGTTTCCACATACTCACGTTCCCATTGCCTGCAGGTGGAGGAGTTATATGGCATGGGCACTATGTGATGTATTGCCCTTGCCTTTGTACAAAAGTAGCAGTCCGTTCTGGCCATTACTGCTGCTGTATAATTTGCCCATTGATACCAATAATTAGTGCGTACTTTCAAGCATGATAAGGAAGTAAGTGTCACACTTCTTTTAGCCCTCTCTCTTAAGTCTTGTGAAGCCTTAGTATTACCATGCCAAGTCTGCCAACTCTGCCAAATTGCTAATTTCCAAATTCGCACAGGAGTTGACAGTCTCGTTATTACAGGGGTGGGACCGGGCGTCCCCAACTCATCCTCATCCCCATTATCTGGATAAGGTTTATGTGCCACAGGCCCATTTCCGTCGTTCTCAGAACTGTCAGTGTGTCCGAAAATCTCACTCACTCTCTGGTTCAGATCTCGCAGCGGAGTTGTGGTCTCCTGTTCTTCCTGTTCCTCTTCCACTGCCCTTTCCTCACTCTCACTGACCGCGGGCTCAACACTAGACTGTTCCTGTACAACAGCCTTGGTGCAATGGTTAAGATGATACCAGGTGGATCGTCCTTCCACTTGAACTGCAGTGGGCGATGCCTTGGTTACCGTAAAGGGCCCTTCCCTTCTTGGGTCGTTCCACTTTGTTCGGAATATACGCATATAAACCTGATCTCCGGGTTTAGCAGGTCCTTCCTCCAGTTCTGTCTTTGTCTCCTTTTGTTTTTCCTGTGTATAGATAGACTTGTGTATCATAGTTAGTTGTTGCATGTACTGTTTCAGTTCCAATTCTAACTGTTCCAAACTAGGTCCTTTATATGGGCCTCCCCACTTAGGCACTGGCATGGGTCTGCCAGTGAGCATCTCATGTGGTGTCAAGCATGTTAATACGATTAGTCTGCATGCGATAGCTCATCAACCCAATTGAACTTAGTGTTTGCACAGATCTCATTCAGTTTAGTTTTCAAAGTCCCATTAATTCTTTCTACCATAGCCTGTGACTGAGGATGATATACGCATCCAAATCTCTGTCTTATCCTTAGAGCTTGCAATACCAGCTTAACCACTTTTTGGATAAAGGCTGACCCATTGTCGGAACTGATCTCTGAGGGTATTCCAAATCTTGGAATTACTTCGTTTGTCAAAAATTTTACTGCAGTTCCTGCTCCTAAATCTTTAGAGGGCACTGCCTCTACCCACCTACTAAATCTATCAATCGCCACCAGCATATATCTCTTTCCTCTTACTGCCTTTATCATATCCACATAGCCAATCACTAACTGTTTGAATGGTCCTTCGGATACAGGTATATGACCTATAGGGGTCGTAATTCCTTTCCTAACGTCTTTCTGTGCACACACCTCACATTGCGACAGGATATGATCTACCAAAGCCTGTAAGTAGGGTGACCAGAATCCATCATTTATTAATCTTTCTCATTACTTCCCCCCTTGCACAATGGTCCAGCCCATGTGCCTCTGAAATGAGGGTAGTCAACAAAGGGGTGGGTGCTACCAACAAACCGTCATCTGTGATCCACAAGCCTGCCTGGTTCCGCTTAGCTCTTCTTTGTCTCCACATTGTTTGTTCTTCTAGAGTTGCCTTACCTTGTATTTCAATTATGTTCTCCATTACAGGTTCTGGACTCAGACTCACCTGAGGTGCAATAACAGCCAAACAACATCCGGAAGCTTTACTGGCTGCTTCATCCGCAGCCTGATTTCCCTTTGTCACCATGTCATTTCCTTTTATGTGTGCCTGACACTTTATAATAGCCAATGCTCTAGGTTTCATCATTGCTGTTATTAAATCTAAAAATTGCTGACAATGCTGTATAGGGTCTTCATTGCTTTTCTTAAACCCTCTTTGTTTCCATACCTCTTCAAACAAATGACATACTCCATGAGCATATGCTGAATCCGTATAAATATCAACTTTCTCACCCTCCATCACCTCACATGCTGCTGTCAGAGCCTTAATCTCTGCTAATTGAGCTAAACAGGGTTGCGGACAAGCTTCCAGCCTAATTGTTTTAAACTGAGACTGATCCTGTTGCACCACTGAGAATCCTGTGTGATTCCCATTGTGGTCTCTGTAGCAAGAGTCATCCACAAACAAAATCTTTTTATCTACCTCATCCAACGGTTCTGACTGTAAGTCCGCTCTTAATTTGGCAAATATCATCGTTTCCCTCACACATACATCGGGCTCTCCTTCATAACACAGTGAAATATAATCGACTATGTTACATAGTACACCTTTGTATAGTTATGTCTGGAAATGTCAATAACATCCGAAACGCAACTAACCTAGCTGGTGTCAGTACAAACTTCCCCTTTTCCGACAATTCTGCTACCTTATGATGCGTGTACAGAATTACAGTATTACCCATGTTCACAGATGATGCTTTCTCATAAGCATAGTTCAATGCTGCCAGTCCCTGGTAACAAGGTGGATATCCCTGGGCCACCTCATCCAGTCTCGCACCATATTATGCTATTGGCTGTTTTGTTCTCCCTATACCCGTCTCCTATGTCAGCACTGCTGCAGCATAACCTTCCTGCCTGTTCGACACATAGAGATGAAAGACCTTTTCATTATCAGGCAAAGCTAGCGATGGGGCTGACTGCAATTCCTGCTTAAGAGTGTTAAAGGCTATTTCTGCCTCCTCATTCCACTGCAGAACACCCTTCAAGTCTGTATGTCCAGCTTCCTTTATCATTTTCCTCAATGGCGTCCCATTTTCTGCATATTCTCCAATCCAGTCTGAACTGTATCTTGCCATTCCCAAAAATGTCATAATCTGTCCTACTGGCTGAGGTTTAGGAGCCTTAGTTATTGCTGCAATTTGATCCGGTGCTATCGACTTTGTTCCCTTAGCTATTAATCTACCCAAATATTCCACCTACCGTTTACAAAACTGCAGCTTCTTTCTGGACACTTTATGACCTCCACATGCCAATCTTTCTAACAAAGCCAGAGTATCCCGCTCGCACTGTTCCTCTCTTTCGGAGCAAATCAACAAATCATCCACATACTGTATCAGTGTACATTCCAATGTTATATCCTCTAGGTCTGCCTTCAATACCTGGTTAAAATATGTGGTGAATGCTTAAATCCCTGTGTCATCCTCGTGTACGTATACTGGTTACCTCTGTAAGTGAAAGCAAACAAATACTGACATTGCTTCGCTAAAAGAATGCTGAAAAAAGCCGAACACAGATCAATCACCGAAAAACAAATTGCCTCCGGTGGAACATTAGTCAGCAGCGTATGCGGGTTTGGGACTACAGCTGGCCAATCTTCCACTACGTCATTCACTGCTCGCAGATCATGTACCAGTCTCCACTTGAACTTGTCTGCTTTCAAGACAGGTAACAGTGGAGTATTACAGGGGCTACTCGTACTTTCAAGCACTCCTACCTCAAGCAATCCCTGTATTGTTAGCCCTATTCCTTCTTCTGCTTCCGGTTTCAGGGGATATTGTGGCCTTCTAGGTAGACGCGCTACCTGTTTTAGTTTTATTTCTACTGGGTTTGCTGATTTTACTCTCCCTACATCTGTATCGTGTTGTGACCATAAAATGGCTGGCAGTTCCTCCAGCCTTTTATCCTTCTGCTGGTCATCTTCTTCTACCAGCAATGTCATATGTCGTTGAGGGGTTACCTCGACCTCCTTAGGGTTTCCTACTATCTCCATGTCTGTTGCTACTCTGACATAATTATCGTCCCCAGACTTCCAAAACCTTGGTATCACTATCTGCCAATCAATAATTGTGCCTTCTTGCTTCACCATGGGCCCCAAATCTTTAGAATTGTATCCCTCATTTACTAACAGCGTTACATGGGGTGCAGCTCCCGGCACCCTGTACCATTTCTTCAGAAATGCATTTTGTTTTATTTTCAAGGCAGCTCCCTGTTTACCTATGATTATTTCCTCACTTTTTAAATGCTGCTGTGTATTTACCTCATTGTGCCATTGTCTCTCTACTTCCTTACACTGATTCTCACCAAACATTACTGTACAATGCAACTCAATCTTAGGCGGCCTCTTTCCATTTTCTCCAAGTTTTCCAGACTTGATCTTCTATGTCCCCTATCCAATACACATTCGCTCTTTCAGCTGCCTGCATCACTAGCTGAGTGCTTATTTTTCCCACACTTAACCCCTTCGGGGTGCATTCTAATCTCAATCCCAATCTTAGCAATGCATCTCTGCCTAGCAAATTAATCGGGGTTCCTTTGAACACTAAAATCGGAAAACTATTTCATTATTTCCCATCTTCAAACTCACTGGAGCTGTAAATCGTGTCCACTGTGCTTTTCCCGAGAACCCTACAGTTTTAACACACTTTTCTGTCATGGGAAGGCGGGAGGCGTACTGTGGCTGTACACAAGTGTATGTGGCTCCAGTATCTATCACCATTGGTGTTATTTGCCCTTCTAGAATGATCTGAACAATAGGCTCTTCTTCCGCCTCCCGTGTTATCATTGTGTACTTCCCCTTCCCACCCGGGTTCTCTGGGCACCCTTAGCACCTTCCATAGGGGTTGACAGGACCAGTCGGACCTGCTGGCGCTGGTGCCTGATTAAACTGCTGCTCTCTAATCATTGACTCTCGCCGAAATGTGGCAGGCCAAGGGTTGTAAGGACAGTCTCTCCTGATGTGCCCTGGCCGATCACATCCCCAGCATAATCCTCCCGTTCCTCTTTCTACCTGTCTGTTCACTGGCCCTTTTTGCCCATTACCTCTCTTCCATCTTCCTTGGAAGTTCCAGTCCTGTCTGGGCTGTAGTACAAATTTATTTTGCCCCTGATATGGCGTTTGAGGAAACGCTCCCTCAAAGACATGGGGCTTTCTGGCCCTTATCTGGCAGTAGAACAGGTTCCTCCAAAAGCTGACGCTTTGTTATTTTCGGTCGGCACAGTCAGATCAGTTGTTGCTGGCAACACCTTTTTGCCTTTTTCTTTTTCTTTCTTTTTAAGCTCCTCAAGCTGCATCTGTGGCAGCTTTCTTTGCACCTCCTCCTGCTGCTCAATCAGCTTTTGTCTGTCTTTTCGGTATTTCTCGACTGCGTGGAGTACATGGTCCCTACATTCTTGGCGGGACATTGACGTCAGCCCTACCACCTACTCGATTTTAACTTTACTTGGGGGGGGGCATTGCATCTACAATAGCAATCCGAAACAACGTGTTCATCAACTGGTTGCCCTCCACCTCTTGCTCTGTTTCCAGTCTCCACTTTTTCAACTGCTTTTCTAAGTATGCTGCCGGGTTTTCAGTCTCTCCCAGTGGATCTCCTTTTAAAGCTTTGGGGTCCACTTTAGGTGGAAAGTAGTCTCTGAGGACCCTCCATACCCTCTGCCTCACTCGGTCAAAACCGCTTCCATCAACATTTGGGTTGTCTGCCACATTCGTTAAGCCAGCTGAAATCATCAGTTCTCTGAGTTTCAAGGTTCCCACCACCTTTACCAGTAATGACTTCAAGTCACCCATTGCCAGTAAACGTCCTGTGTTCTCGTCCTCAAAGGCTTTAATCCATTTTCCAGCTCCCTTGTATATACTGGGTAATTTATTTATCAGCCCTTCCAGGTCCTGAGTTCCCCAAAGAACGTACTGTTTCTGTCCTGCTCCTTTCACTAACAGTGGATACACTCCGCTCCCTCCCTTCGGGCACTGGCTTATTGATCCACTGTCCAATTCCTCATCAGTCTCTGATCCTGATTCTATTTCTATTTTTTGCCACCCCGATTCTGCTGGGGTTTCTTTTCTCCCTTGCCCTCCTGTTTTTTTCCTGCTCCCTTTTCATCCGAAGTAGCTCAGCGTACTTTTTATACGTCCGGAATTCCTCGAACTCCTTACGTTCTCTGTCCTCCCGCAATTTCCTACTCTCTTCCTGTAAATCTAACCTTTGCTTCTCCATTTCCTCACACAGACTTAAGTCAAAAGTTCCCTCTTTTGGCCATTTCGTAACTAGATCTTTAGTTCTCTTTTCCCATTTTTCTGAAATTTTTGTGATATCACTTTTAGATACTGGAAATTGTTTTACTTAATATTTCAACTGCAGTTCCTTTTCCCGTCATGTTGTTTTACAGGATGTTTCTCAGAATCTCACAACTCGCTTGTTAAGCGCTATTGTTTCCTATACTACCTCTACACCTAACTCTATAATTTTACTGCCCAATTTGCCGGCTTTTGTATTATTTAATCTTATCCAATATATCAAAAATTCTTACCTCTTCTGTTCTGCCCGTGCAGACCCCTTCCTATGGCGGTATCCGCAGAACTTTCCTTTAAATCTCGTCCGTTCAGACCCTCGTCTTCTGCGAGGCGGTATCCAATAGGACTTTCTGCCCTGTCCCTTCAGAGCCTCGTCTCCTGCGAGGCGGTAGCCACAGGAACTTCTCTTATCCTGTCCGTTCAGACCCTCGTCTCCTGCGAGGCGGTAGCCACAGGGACTTACCAACACCACCTGGAATTTTACTTTAATCAATTTCTATTCTACCCACCCCACTGCGCAGTTTTCTTGATCAATCCTCCGAGTCTCCTTTAATTTAAATTTATGCCAGATTCTTTGGATCGGAGAGACCCTTCGACAATCGTTTAGCACTTCTGCGTCCGGCGACGTCCCACACCCAACAGAGTTTTGTTCCAAATTTACAGCGAAAACGCTTATCTTTTTCTCGTGGGGGTCCCCTAGGGACTAGAAAGTGTTCTTGGTCTGTCGTTCTTTTCTTTATGGGTCGCTTTCTGATCCTGTTCGTGACGCCAAATTTGTCGTGGTTACCCGCAATAGATAGATGACCAGGAGAAGCAGAAGATTACTCAAGGAGTTAAACTTTCATTTGCAAAGAAAAGTTGTGACAGTCAGACAGTCAGTTACTAGTCACGCTCTGACTACTGCCCTCTCTGACTGCCCCGAGCAAAGCTCTAGGGCCTTTTTTATACCTTTTTTCTTAGCTTATTTACATTGTTACAATCCATCATGTTCTCTCTTATCTTCACAGTTTCATCCTTCACCATTTGCCTCCTTTCACAATTGTCTCCTAGCTCACAACAATTTGTCTTTCGCCACAGTCATTTCCTGACTCAGTCGCAGGGTGCCCCAATTATTTATGGGTATTGGGGGTATTGATACTAGGCTGCAGATTTATCAGTTATAAAACAATACTAGGCTTATTCGCTACAAGGCTAATGGTTATAAAACATTACGATGTGCCCCTATAACCTATGACCCCTGAGACTTGCTAGCATCTGTCTTATCAGTTAACAAACCTATCAGCTTCAGAACTGCTGCAGAATCATTAGTCACACTAACCCTAACGACCATTAGCTACACAATAGATCAATAGTGTCTTCCTAGGAATGTGCTAACCATGGTTTAATGAACTACACTAAATGAAAAGTGTCTCCCTAATATTGGGCTAACTATTTCCTTAATGAGCCATATGTTTCCCGCACTAAGAGTTTCTCGCGCTTGAGTTGAAGAAGAAGGAGGCCCAGCGGCCATCTTAAGGAGTTCAACAGCCATCTTAAACACAGAGCAGATTATGAATAAAAAAGTATAACCTCTACTTTCTATAAATTCCATAATGTCAACCCACGGAGTAGCCTCATCTGAATATACTCCCTCTGTACCCCTGTAATGGATGACTGAATCAATGCTACAATGCCACCACCTCTTTTACCCATCCCTGTCACGTCTGAAGATTCCAGACACTGGGATGTTCAGCTGCCAGTCCTTTCGCAGTTTCTTTCAGCTCCTCCCACTTTTTGCAAACTAAAGGTGTCACCATGGGAAGTCGAATGGGCCCCAGCTATGCCTGCCTCTTTGTCGGCTCTGTGGAACAGTCCATGGTTCCAAGCCTACACCGGTAACATGTCCTCCATTTTCAGTGACCGGGGTTTCCCTTCCACCACCATCAATGCTGCCCTTACCCGTCTCTCCTCCACTTCCTGCACGTCTGCCCTCACCTCCTCACTCCGACGACTAACACGGACAGGGTTCCCCTTGTCCTCACCTGCCACCCCACGAGCCTCCGTATCGAACACATCATTCCCCGCAACTCCACCTCCAACGGGATCCTACCACCAAGCACATCTTCCCCTTCCCCCTCCCTCCACTTTTCAAAGGGACCGCTCTCTCTACGACTCCCTTGTCCACTCGTCCCTCCCCACCGATAACATCCCTGGCACTGATGCCTGCAACTGCACCAAGTGCTACACCTGTCACTACACCGCCACCCTCACCGCCATTCATGGTCCCAGACGATCCTTCCTGGTGAGGCTGTGCTTCACCTGTGAATCCAAGGGTGTCATTTATTGCATCTGGTGCTCCCGGTGCAGCCCCCGGTACATTGGTGAGACCAAACACAAATTGGGTGACCGCTTCGTTGAGCACCTTCACTCCGTCTGCCGCAACAACCAGGATCTCCCGGTGGCCACTTCAATTCCACATCCTATTCCCACAATGACACATCTATCCATGGCCTCCTCCACTGCCACGTTGAGGCCAGACGCAGTTTGGACGAACAACACCTCATATTCCATCTTGGGAGTCTCCAACCTGATGGTCTCAACATCGATTCCGCAAACTTCCAGTAACTCTACCCCTTCTTTTTCTCCCCCCCCCCACCCATCTCCTTTGTCTTCCATTATATCCTGTGGCTCCCCTCGCCCAGTTTGATGACCTGCCCATCTCCTCTCCTCTCATTCCCCCATCATTTATTCCATGGTCCACTGCCCTCTCCCACCAGATTCCTTCTTCGTCTTCCCTTTGCCACTTCTACCTATCACCTCTCAGCTTATTACATCTTCTCCCCCTCCTCCACCCACGACCGTCACCCTCACACCTGGACTCACCTGTTCCCTGCCAGTCCCCCTCCTCCTACCCTCTTATTCTAGCTTCTGCCCTCTTACTTTCCAGTCCTGATGAAAGGACTCACCCGAAAATGTCGACTGTTTATTTTCTTCCACAGATGCTGCTTGACCTGCTGAGTTCCTCCAGCACTTGTTGCGTATTGCTGCAGATTCCAGCATCTGCAGAATTTTTTGTCTGCCAGTCGTGTCCTTCCTTCTAGGAAGGGGAAGGAGGGTGAACATGCGCCAGTCTACATCGGGAGATTGGCGGTGGAGAGAGTCAACAGCTTGAAATTCCTGGGCATTAACATATCGGCTGACCTGTCCTGGGCCCTGCACATAGGTGCAATCACAAGCAAGGTGCGCCAGCATCTTTACTTTCTTAGGAGGTGAAGGAGGTCGGAAAAAGGCTGAAACAGGTCTACAGCAGATGCCATATCCCTGGCCCTACACTCAGCTCTGGAGCATCTGGACAGTGAAGACAATTACGTTAGACTATTGTGTGTGGACGACCACGGTTCGGATGCTTTTCGGGGTGAGGAAGTCACTACCGAGTAAACACTGAAGTGTCATTTGGGTTCCACCGTGGAACATTTGGATTTCGTATGTACTCTCTCTATGTTTTTCTACATCTACGTCTTATCTTCAGACAACGGTGGTTGTTGAAGAAGCCCTTGCTCATGTTTCACCTTATGGCTTGCGTAACTGAACTTTAAGAACCATTCTGGAACTTGGAGTTTTGGACTTTGTCACACACACACACGACGAGTTTAGTTTTGGGGTTAACGTTCGAGGTTTAACATTTTTGAATTCTAACATACTAACATTTTTACTTTTATTTTACGTATTATCATAAGTAGTGATTAATAAAATAGTTTTTAACACTGAATCATGCTCAGTGTGTTTCTTTTGTTGCTGGTTTTTGACAAAATTGGGGGCTCGGCGGGGTTAGTTCCCAAGGTTAACGAGATTCGTCCGGGATCCAATCCAAAGATTTTTGAGGAAGGTCTGATAAATTCTTTTTAATTCGCTTGTGTGTGTGGAAACCAGCAGCAATGGGTATTAAGGCAGTTTTGGAGTCACCAACCCAAAAGGGATTGGAGGTGGCGAAAAAGGATGATCTGATAAAGATTGCTACAAGGTTAAACCTTACAGAAGTAAAGCAGTCTATGAGAAAGGCAGATATTCAGAGACTGATAGCTGGCCATTATGTGGAAAAGAAGGTGATTGAGAAGGAAGTGTTAAAACAGTTTCCTGGCAGTGAAATAGCAATTTCTGAGGCACAGGTGCAGCTGGCAAAGATAGAGGCTGAACGAGAGCAAAATAAATTAGAAGCAGAACGAGAACAAAAGAGATTAGAGGCCGAACAAAAGAAATTAGAGACTGAACAAGAGATAACTCGGATGAAGTTAGAGGCTGAACGGGAACGGGAACTAATTCGGTTAAAGTTTGAGGCAGAGGAGAAGGCGAAACATAGGCAGCATGAGTTACAAATGAAGCGTAGGAGTTTGGAATCTGATTCTGATGATGGTTTTTCAGCCAGCAGGGAGGTTCGATTAGTCCCTCCGTTTGAAGAAGATCAGGTTGATCAGTATTTCCAACATTTTGAAAAGGCTGCTGTGAGTTCAAACTGGCCAAAGAAAGGATGGGCTCTTATGGTACAGAGTGTGATTAAAGGTAAAGCTCAAAAAGCTTATTCTGCTTTGTCTGCTGAGGATGCAGCTGATTATACCAATGTAAAACAAGCTATTTTGAAGGCCTATGAATTGGTCCCTGAGGCTTATAGACAAAAATTCAGAGACTTGAGGAAATCTGCAGATCAGACTTATATGGAATTTGCCAATGGAAAGAGAATATGTTTTGAACGATGGTGCCTGGCTAAAAATGTAGATGGGGATTTTGATAAATTGAAAGAATTGATACTAGTGGAAGACTTTAAAAGATGTGTTCCAGCTGATTTAACAACATATTTAAATGAAAAGGCAGTGGAAACTTTACAAGAAACTGCTAGGTTGGCAGATGATTATGCTTTAACCCATAAATCCAAATGGGGACAACATAAAACCTTTCAAAAGAGTTACAAAAACAATCCAGGTAAACCGGAGATTAAATTGGGAGGTAATCAAAAAGGAAAATATGAAAAGAAGCCAGGGCTGGAGAAACCTGTTGAGCGTACTTGTTATTACTGACGGAAACCTGGCCATGTGATATCTAATTGTGTCCTTTTGAAGAAAAAGAAGGAAGCTGTGCCCAATGCTTGCTTTCAGGCAATTAAAAATCAAAAAGGTTTAGGAGATGCTGTTAAAGACCAGTCCTTGCAAGAGGGAAAAGCGGAAAAGTTGGAGGAGGTGAGAAAGGAATTCCGTTCTTATGTATCAGAGGGTTTTGTTTCACTGAATGATGAGTCACCCCAGGTGCCAGTGAAAATTCTTAGAGATACTGGACAGTGTTTTAAATTTTGGAGAAGAAAGTGACACTGGTGAAGTAAATCTAGTACGAGGCGTTACAGGTGACACCATGTCTGTCCCTTTACACAGGGTGATTTTAAAGTCAAAGTTCGTAGAAGGACCAGTCGAGATAGGGATAAGGCCTAGGTTTGCCAGTGGAAGGAGTTTCTTTGTTATTGGGAAATGACCTTGCAGATGGAGAAATTGTTCCTGTGGTACGGTTAACAACCAAACCAAGGATTGATGAGTCTGAGAATGATCCAGATGTTTACCCATCATGTGCGGTGACTCGAGCTAGAGCTAAAGAATTAGCCAAGGCAGACAGTCCGGTGCAGTCTGATGTGGTTCCTTGTGACAGTCCTAAACAGGAAGAAAATTATGATGCCTTATCTGAGACTTTTCTGTCTTCACTGGAGGATCAACATCCTTATAGTGAGCCTGAATTTAAAGATTTGTCTTTGTCGAGGAAGGATGTTATGGTGGAACAGAAAAAGGACCCTGAATTGACAGAATTGAAAGAAAAAGCTCTCTCATGTGAGGAGATTGAAAAAGTGCCAATGGGATATTATGTCAAAAATGGAGTGTTAATGAGGAAATGGAGACCTCCTCATGTTCCTGTTACTGAGGAATGGGAGGTTATTCATCAGGTTGTTGTTAAAAAAGTTTATAGGGATGAAATTTTAAACCTGGCCCATAGTATGCCTTTGGGTGGTCATTTCGGTGTGAATAAAACTGTAGGGAAGATCTTGAAACAATTCTATTGGCCTGGTTTGAGAAAAGATGTGGTGATGTTTTGTCGAACCTGCCACACATGTCAGATGGTAGGTAAACCAAATCAAAAACCCCCTGTGGCTCCTTTGAAGCCAATTCCTGCTTTTGGGGAGCCCTTTTCGAAGGTGATTGTGGACTGTGTTGGTCCATTACCAAAGTCTAAGACTGGAAATCAGTATTTGTTAACCATCATGTGTGCCACTTCTAGATTTCCAGAGGCAATACCCCTTAGAAATATTAAGGCCAAGACGGTGTCAAAGGCTCATGTAAATTTTTTTTACCTTGTTTGGTTTGCCAAAAGAAATCCAATCTGATCAAGGTAGTAATTTTATGTCGAAAATTTTTCAACAAATAGTATATGAGCTGGGAGCAAAGCAGATTGTATCATATGCATATCACCCAGAATCTCAAGAAGCTCTGGAGAGATTTCATTCTACTCTCAAAAATATGCTGAAGACTTATTGCTTTGAAAACACCAAGGATTGGGACGAAGGTATCCATTTACTTTTGTTTGCCGTTAGAGAATCAATCCAGGAGTCAATAGGATTTAGTCCGTTTGAGCTTGTATTTTGACATAGGGTGAGAGGACCTTTGGAATTGTTAAAAGAGCAATGGGTTAATGAGGAAGTGCACTTGAGTCTGTTGGACTATGTCCAAAAATTTAAAACTCGGTTGGAGAGAGTCTGCCAGCTAGCGAGAGAGAATTTGAAAACCAGCCAGATAAGAATGAAGACATATTTTGATAGACGTGCTCGGCCTAGGACATTCGCAGTGGGGCAAAAGGTGTTGGTATTTTTCCCTAGCCAAAATAATCCCTTGCAATCTCGTTTTTCTGGACCCTATGTTATTGAATCTCGAGTGACTGATCTAACATATATAAACAAAACACCAGATAGATGCAAGAAAACACAACTCTGTTGTGGCCTTGGTGGATGATGCATAAGGTTGTTTCTAGAATGCCTGATGTTGATGTTGAGGAAGGCCAATTTAGACCAAATATTGTTCCATCAAAACTAGAAAACCAAAATATCCTGGAGAACCTTGAAACGAAGTTGGAGCATTTACATGTTTCACAAAAACAACAGATGAGAGAATTAATTTCAAAATTTAAAAATCTGTTCCCATTCAACTTCAAATTGGAGTTCGCCCTGTGTTATTGTACCTAAACCTGATGGAACTGTTAGATTTTGCACAGATTACAGGAAAGTGAATGCTGTAACAAAGTCAGATGCTTACCCTATTCCTAGGGTGGATGATTGCATAGATAGAGTGGGAAAGGCAAAATTTCTTACAAAGATTGACCTATTAAAAGGGTAGTGGTGTGTTCCATTAACAGATAGAGGACGGGATATTTCAGCCTTTGTAACCCCTTCTGGATTGTATGAATACAATGCATTACCATTTGGAATGAAAAATGCTCCGGCAACATTTCAAAGAATGATTAATTCAGTGATTCATGGGTTAAAACATACAGATGCCTACATTGACGACTTAGTGACTGGGAATGATACTTGGGAAGATCACATCTCTGTGTTAGAAAGGTTGTTTGAAGGACTTTCCAAGGCTAACCTTACAGTTAACTGGGCTAAAAGTGAATTTGGCCGTGGCACTGTGACGTATCTTGGGTACGTTGTAGATCAAGGCAAGCAAGCTCCTGTTCAGGCAAAAGTTCAAGCGATATCTGAGTTCCCTATTCCCACAGGTACGAGGACTGTTAGAAGATTTTTGGGAATGGTTGGTTATTATCGAAAACTTTGTAAAAATTTTGCTGAAATTGCTCTTCCCCTAACTACTCTTCTGAAGAAGGGAGTAAAGTTTGTTTGGACAGATTCTTGTCAAGAAGCATTTGAGAAGCTGAAAGCCATTTTATGCTACCATCCTGTGCTCAAAACACCTGACTTTGAAAAGCCATTTTCAGTAGCAGTAGATGAAGCTGCAGGAGCTGTGTTGTTGCAGAAGGGTGACCTTGATGATGTTGACCATCCTGTAGCTTACTTTTCAAAGAAATTTAATGAGCATCAAAAGAATTATTCCACCATAGAGAAAGAATTACTGTCGCTTGTTTTAGCCTTGCAACATTTCAGTGTATATGTTTGCACCGCTCAGAAACCATTGACTGTGTATACAGATCATAACCCATTGGTGTTTCTGAGCCGAGTCAAAAACAAGAACAGAAGGCTGTTAAACTGGAGTTTAATTTTGCAAGAGTTTGATCTCATGATAACTCACATTAAAGGCAAAGATAATGTGATTGCTGATTGTCTTTCTCGATATTAAATGGGAAACATGTATCTGTACTAATCTGATAGTTTGTAGTTGTGTAGCATGATAATTATTAACATTACTAACTGTATGCGCGGTTAAGATTTTTCTTGGGAAATTTTTTTTTAGGTGGGAGGTGTTACGGACTCAGTGACAGTCCCTTTAAGATAGAGAATGTGTGTGTATATGTGTGTGGGGCGTGCTTACGTCAATAGAAGATAAAGGACGTAATCACGTTGTTGAAGAGGTTAGAAGAAGAAGAAGGAGAGAGAGAGAGAAGGGAGAGAGACACCAGCCTGCTTGTTTTCTCTACCGATGGATGAGAAACAATAACTGTGTTTGCCACTGAAATCCATGTATGGAAGTTGGAAGTAATCCGGTGGAGTTCACTTTGCTGCTGACCTGTAGAAGGAAACAGGTATTTGTGTGTGGACGACCACGGTTCGGATGCTTTTCGGGGTGAGGAAGTCACTACCGAGTAAACACTGAAGTGTCATTTGGGTTCCATCGTGGAACATTTGGATTTCGTATGTACTCTCTCTATGTTTTTCGACATCGACGTCTTATCTTCAGACAACGGTGGTTGTTGAAGAAGCCCTTGCTCATGTTTCACCTTATGGCTTGCGTAACTGAACTTTAAGAACCATTCTGGAACTTGGAGTTTTGGACTTTGTCACACACACACACGACGAGTTTAGTTTTGGCGTTAAAGTTCGAGGTTTAACATTTTTGAATTCTAACATACTAACATTTTTACTTTTATTTTACGTATTATCATAAGTAGTGATTAATAAAATAGTTTTTAACACTGAATCATGCTCAGTGTGTTTCCTTTGTTGCTGGTTTGTGACAATTAATCACATGTACTTCGAAACGCACAGTGAAATACCTATTTCTGCGTAGAGTGTTCTGGGAGCAGCCCACAGGTGTTGCCACCCTTCCGGCGCCAACATAGCACGGCCACAACTTCCTAATCCATACATCTTTGGAATGTGGGAGGAAACATGTAAACTCCTTGCAGACAGCGGCCGGAATTGAACCTGGGTCGCTGGCGCTGTAGTAGCGTTACACTAACTACTACTCTACCGTGCCTGCCCTTAAAGGGAAAAAATAACTGGTGGGAGTTGTCTCTTGGCCATCAATTAATAATATTACAGTGGCACAGGCAATAAACCAAGAAATAGATGAAGCAGAGTATGCGGAAAGTCTACAGAGAGATATAGACAGGTTCAGTGAGTGGGCTTGGCAGATGGAGTACAAATTTGCTAAATGCAAGGTCATCCACTTTGGAAGGAAAAGTAGAAGATCAGATTATTATTTAAATGGTGAAAGATTGCAGCATGCTGTTGTTGTACAGAGGGACTCGGGAGTGCTTGTGCATGAATTGCAAAAGGTACGTTTGCTGCAACTGTACAGGGTACTGGTGAGGCCACACCTGGACTACTGCGTGCAGTTGTGGTCTCCTTACTTGAGGAAAGATAGACTGGCTTTGGACGCGGTGCAGAGGAGGTTCACCAAGTTGATTCTGGAGATAAGGGGTTTAGCCTGTGAGGAGCAATTGAGATGCCTGGGACTATACTTGCTGGAATTCAGAAGCTTTGGTTAAATTGTTCGCGGCGATATTAAGCAGAGCAACTTTATTATGAAACACAGTAATGTCTTATGTGTTTGTTGGGGAATAAAAGACACTTGATGCACTTCACACACACACACACACACACACACACACACACACACACACACACACACACACACAAACAAACAAACAAACACACACACACACATAATTCCTGCCCACACTCCCACCCTCATACTAGGCCCCATTCCCAGTGCACTCCATCCCCACATCTCTCCCCGTTTCCAGCCGGACTCTGTTCATACACCTGCTCCCATTCCCTCTGCACACCTGGCCCGTTCCCACCCATGGGTTGTCGGCACGCCTGGAGCTTTGATGAGATGAGAAGGAAACTGTGTTGGTGGGGTTGACAATGAATCAAATTGTAACGTTACCACTTGGGAAAAAGGCGAGTATTTTCAAAGTGTGTCAAACTGTTTCTGTCAAGTGAATTAATTTCTATTGGATTGGACTGAAACTTGTAGTTACACACAGAAAAATCACGGCCTTCACTGGTCCCTGAGGACGGTGGATGAGTTGTTACCATTTCAGGTTGAGGTAACTCATGAGTCCAATTTGGGACCATCAACTCGCAGAACTTCAGTAAGGTTTCCATCTGTTCTTGAGATTCTGTTAGCTCTTTTAGTTGTTGTGTGGCCTTCTTATCTTATTCTCCATCAGGAGCATAGAGCATAGAGTTTGCACACAGGCCATTCAGCCCAACTCTTCCATGCCGAAAGAGATGCCCATCTAAGCTTGTCCCATTTGCCAACATTTGGCCCCTATCCCTCTGTAACCCTGACCTTAACCCTTGAATGGCCTCCAGTAGTTGGCAGCATTGGGTGCAGTGGGATGGAGTCAAGCACCCATACTCACCCTCCCTCAGTTCTGACAAAGAGACCTTTGAAGTAAAACGTGAACGCTTTTACTTCCCACAGTCGCTGTCTGACCCGAGTGTTGCCGGAATTACCCGCTTTTATTTCAGATTTACAGCATCTGCAGTTTCTTTACTTTGAGTTTTATTTACCTAAAGTATCCTGCCTCCGATTGCACCTCCAACATAATGTTCAAGGAACCCGTCTCGCCGGCATTCAATGAACTTACACCCTCAAGGCCACATCTACCAATTTGATTTGCCAGCCAACAAGGAGTTAACACAGGAGACACAAGAGACTGCAGATGCTGGAATGTGGAGCAACACACAAACTGCTGGAGGAATTCTTTGGGTCGAGCAGCATCCGTGGAGGGAAATGGACAGTCGACGATGAGCCCATGGTGACTGCTTTACCCTGGTTTTAAGCCCTAATCTTCTACTTAACATGTCCAACAGGGCGATTGACAATTTTCTTCTATCCCTTTCCAATTACCCCCTAAAATGATTCCATTTACTGACACTTAATATTCCTTTCATACCAATGTCCCAATGCTGTTGTGTTTCAGACCGACCCTGCTCCTTCCTGTTGGTGAATCTGCCAATCGCTCTGTAAAACTAATAAGCACTCCGGCATATTCCGCTCTCTCCTTGTGACCAGACCTCTGTAATGTCCAGTAGACCAGCCCCTCTTGGTACTGCTAATTGACCTAACTCGTTGCAAGTGGGCGGCACAGTGGGACAGCAGGTAGTGCTGCTGCCTCATAGCTCTGAAGATGCAGGTTTGATCCTGACCTCCGATGCTGTCTGTGTGGAGTTTTCACGTTCTCCCTGTGATCGCATGAGTTTCCTCCCACATCCCAAAGAAGTGCAGGTTGGTAGGTAAATTGGCCGCTGTAAATTGCCCCAAGTGTGTTGGTGAGTGGTAGAATCTGGAGGGAGATGATGGGAATGTGGTAAGAATAAAATAAGGATCAGTGTAAATGGGTGCTTGATGGTCGGCATGGAGTAGGTGGGCCGAAGTGCCAGTTTCTGTGCAGTGTAACTCCATGACACAATTGTAAAACAGGAAGCAGGAAGGAGCAAGTTGCCATTACAATGCAGCATGGACCCAAGAGTGAGGACAGAGGGTGGTGACTGTGTGGAACGAGCTGTCGAGGAAGTGGTTGAGGTGCGATGCTTAAGAGACTTTGGGCAGGTTCCTGGATAGGAAAGGTTGAAGGGGATATGGGCCAAATGCAGGCAAATGGGACTGGCTCAGTGAGGCAACTTGGTCGGCATGGATGAGATCGGCTGAAAGGCCTGTTTCCGTGCTGTATAACTTTATTCCTGTATTCATAGACTGAGCAGATGAGATGATAGAGAACAAGATGAGGGTGGTTTGCAACATAAACTGTACCCAAAGAATATTTTTGTTTATTTTAGTAATTTATGAATGAGAGTCAGTGGATATTTCAGCCCCAGCTTTATCTCGTCTCTGATATTACTCTGTATCCCTACATAAATAAATGGGTTCACGCAGGAACACAAGAACTGAAGCATGTACACGCTTTCTTCCAGAGGGAAAACTGAGTTACTGAAATTGGAACCTGAAAAGTAAGTGACGTCGGCAATGCGAATGTAGAGGAAAGCTATCAGTACCAGTAGCCACAAGAGGATGAAGATACCCGAGATACTGAGGAGCAGGACGATAGACTTCCTGGGGCTGTCCATCGCCGGGTCGCTCTGTCTCTCACTGTTCCCACCGCCCTGGAGTCTCCTGCGGATTCTAATGACCCTTAAAATGTGTCTGATGGTGAGGTAATTGAGCAGCAAAATTAGAAAAAATGGCAGACAACGGACTAAAATGCTACTGATCCAGTCAAATGCTATCCAGCCAGGTGACGTAGAATATGCTGACTTAACCTTGCATGGTGAGGCCTCGGTTTTATGTGGAGGTTCATATACAAAATAGAGAAACACATTTTTGAAACAGCTCAGGGCAGTAACCGTTCCGATCACCACAGTCGCCGTTCGCTCCTTTCAATATTTCATTTTCAATTTTTGGCAGCAAATAGCCACAAAGCGATCAAAGGTGAACATCACCGTCACGCAGACGGAGCAGTCTCTTATGGCATAAGTTACTGTGAGATTCACACTGCAGGCCAGAGCGATGGTCAAGAAACTGGACGGGAAAGTGATGGGAACAAACCGGATGAATATTGTCGTCGTGATAATGACCAGGAGATCCGTCACTGCCATTGACAACAGGTAGACAGTGATACATCTGGAGAGACCACATCATCTGCGCAACATTACCCCAATCATGGCCAAATTAGCTGCAACAGAGGAAGACAGAGGGAGTGTGTGCTGTGGGCATGTGAGTGGTTTGCGTGTGAATGAGTGTAGTCTGAGAATAAGTGTTTTTGTATGTTTATGAGTGGTGTGAGAGTTGTGTGTATTTTAAGTGTGTGGTGTTTTATTGTGCGTGGTATGTGGTTTGTGTGTCTGGCGTATATTTTGTTCGAATGTATGTGGTGTGTGGTGTATACTTTGGTTTTTGAATGTGTTTGTGACAAAGAAGTAAAACAGTGGAACGCAGATAAAATTGTACTTGACTGTACTCAGTTTGACTTTCGTTGATTTGACACTCGAAACTGAGTTGACAGATTGTTACCCCACTAAGAATTCTGTCATGTGATTAACTGCACTGCGATGTTGTAAAATACTTCAGTTTGGATCTTAACATAGAGTCTGTCTCTGTGGAAAAAATCCAGAGTAAGAACATTATCTTCCACTGAAATCCAACACCCCTGATTTTCGTGTTGTTTGTCTGTACTTCCATATCACTGAAAATCCTGGAAAAAGCTTCTTTTTCTACCTGTTTCACCCCATCCAATATTTCCCCCGCTGGTACAACAATGCCATCGATCCCTCTTCTTGTGAAGTCACCCAGATGGATGTTTGGAACTCACTTACTGAAAGCGATATGTGCATATTTAAACCATATTAGGATGTGTATTTGAAAAGCGCTATAGACATGGTACTAAGAAGTGGGATGAGGCTTTTCGCACTGGCACAGAGACAGTGCACCAACTGGCCCAACTTTGTAAACCTGCTGAATTCCATTAAATCAAAGATCAGCACTGCAAAGCTCTGCGCCCTCGGATGTCGCTTTCCCACTTAAGTCTTCAGCCACCAAACCAATTCTGTATTTCATTCCACTCCCTCCCCATATGCATCACCAGTAATCTGGTTTGTACAATCTACATGTAGTTTAAGATACCCCACAATTTGCCTCCTTCATCAATAATACCAATATCAACCCCTATTACACCATGCACACCTCCTCCTGCCTCCCACTTATTTGAGCTAAAATCCCATCCATCTGGATTCATCAATGACTGAACTTCCACATTGCACTCTCCAGTAATTTACTTCCATCACCTCTCTTCAGCCAGTGACTGTGTGGGTTTCCTCCTTGTGCTCTGGTTCCGTCCCACATTCCAAAGACGTACAGGTTAGAAAGTTGTGGGCATGCTATGTTGGCGCCAGAAGTGTAGCCACACTTGGGGGCTGCCCCCAGAACACTCTACGCAAAAGATACATTTCACTGTGTGTTTCGATATACATGTGACTAATCTTATCAGTATTTTATCTTATCTTGTCTTATAAGTACATTAAATCACAGAATCTGCAGTTCAAATACCCATGCTGCACTTACTGACTTACTGGATCGTCAGTTCCGCTACTTCAATAGACTCATGCTGTTTTCAAAACACACCATATCTTGTTTTAAACTCCTTAATGTAAATTTGGTATCAAATTTTGTTTGAAACTGTTCATACAAGTGCCAAAAAAGAAAAGAAATTGCTTCCAGTATAGTTTGGTGTTTACCCTCAGAATGAGCTGAGGTGACATAATAGGTCTCAAAACCATTGAAGATTAGAATTTGCAAAGTAGAAACTGTACTGCTAATTGTGATGAAATGCAGTCTAAAGAAATAAAATTTAAATGGAATAAAATATTCAACTCAAATGGTCCAATTAATGGGAGAAAACAATTAAAGGGTATGAATGATACTGGGAAATAGAAAAGGGATAAAAAATCAACAACTGACAGAAAGCAACAATCCCAGTAAAGACAATAGTGATGCAACATTTCACAACATATTTCAGATTGAGAATTAACACCAATACTTTACCAGGATTGCCGATAACTGCAATGATGGAATATCAAATGGCCAACCCCAAGATTTGTGGATCTCCATGCATTGCTATTGAAAGCTTTAACCACACAATACACTGCATTCACAGTCACCTGGGAGCATATTAAGAAATATTAGGAAGGAATCTTGGCTTTTTATGCTAATTATATTCATTGCAACAAGCAATTTAAAGCAGCTGAAGCCAATGATTGTTTTGATGAACAAATGTGTATAATGTGTAATCCTGATTCCATTTCTTCCAAAAAAATGGGAGGACTGTCTGAAAACGGTGGATGCAATTGGAGAAAGCCTGTTGAACCCAGCATCTTGGATTAAGATGTCTTTGACATTGAAAAATAAACAGATCCATTAGATTTAGTTTGTGGAATGATCAAAGTCAAAGTCAAATTCAGGTTTCTTGCCATGTAAACAAGTACATGTGTGCACAGGTGCAATGAAAAACTTACTTGCAGCAACAACAGGGACACATCTTATCATATAAGCAGCATTCACAACAATAACATAAATTAAACAACATTTTTACAAGAAATAACAGTATTAGAACAAAAAAAACAGACTATTTTAGTGCAAGGTGATGAAAATGGTCAGAGCGTTGCTGAACTCGACTGATGGGTGTTGTGCCGGTTGTTTCAAGAACAGAATGGTTGAAGGGAAGCAGCTGTTCTTGAACCTGGTGATGTGTGCCTTCAGGCTTCTGTATCTCCTGCCCTATGGTAGCTGTGAGATGGCACGGTCCGGATGGTGAGGTTCTTTGGTGATGGATGTTGCCTTCTTGATGCAGCGCCTCCTGTAGATACTACCGATGGTGGGGCACTATACTCTGCAGATTCTTATGTTCCTATGCACTCGAATTGCCGTTCAGACCACGATGCAACTGGTCAGGATACTTCAAATGGTACATATGTAGAAGTTTGTTCGAGTGATCGGTGAGAACCGAACCTACGTCACCTCCAAAGAAAGTAAAGACGCTAACGCACCTTCATTGTGATTGCATCTATGTGCAGCGCCCAGGCATGCTCATCCCATCTGTTAATGCCTAGGAATTTAAAGCTGCTGACTATCTCCACCGCCAAACCCCCAGTGTGGACTGGTGCATGTTCACTCTACTTCTCCTTCCTGAAGTCAACAATCAGCTTTTTACTTTTACTAACGTTGAGTGAGAGGTTGTTGTTTTGCAGCACCACTCAACCAGGTGTCCTATCTCGCTCTGGTAAGTTGACTCATTACCACCTGTGATCCATCCAAAAACAGTGGTGTCGTCAGTGAATTTGTATACAGAGCTGTGCTTAGCCACACAGTCATGTGTGTACAGACAGTAGAGCAGGGCGCTAAGCACGAAGCCTTGAGGTGCACCTGTGTTGATGGTCAGTGAGGAGGAGATGTTGTTACCAATCCTCACTGGTTGAGGTCTGCTGATGAGAAAGTCGAGTATCCAGTTGCAGAGGGAGGCACAGAGGCCCAGGTCTTGAAGCTTGATGATGAGTTTGGATAGGATGATTGTGTTGAACGCCGAGCTGTAGTCGATGAAGAGCAGCCTGACGTATGTGTTCCTGTTGTCCAGATGGTCCAGAGCAGAGTGAAGAGCCAGAGAAATCGCATCTGCTGTCGACATGTTCCAGCAAATTGAAGCGGATACAGGTTATTTCCGAGGCAGGAGATGATTTACGGTATAACTCACCTCTCAAAGCACTTCATTTCAGTTGATATAGCGCAACTGGACTGTACTCATTGAGGTAATTCACCACCCTCTTATTGGGTACCAGTACAACAGGAACTTTTATGAAGTCATTGAGGCAGGTCACCATACTGTCCTTGGGCACAGGTAATTATTTAAAGCAGATCGGATCCTCACACCGCAGAAGCCAGAGATTGAATATGTCCGTAAACATATTTTCTCCAGCCTGTTGGTCCGCACAGATCTCTGGTACTCGGCCAGGTACGCCGTCTGGACCAGGAGCCTTTCGCGGATTCACCCTCTTGAAGTATGGCCAGACGTCAGCCGCAGAGACTGAGATTACAAGGTCACCCTGAGATGTGGGGGCTCGTGTGGGTGTGTCACTGATCTCCCTATCAAAACGTGTGTAAAAGGCAATGAGCTCATCGGGGACTGATGGGTCGTTGCCAGTTATGCTGCCTGATCTCACCTTGTAGGAAGTTATATTGTGCAAGCCCTGCCACAAACGTCGAGCGCCCATCTGTAATTCCAGTTTAGTCTGAAATTGCCTGTTTGTGGTCACAACTGCCAACCAGCAGATTATAAATCTCCCGGTTCATCCTGGGCTTCTGGTTGGGGAAGACTCGGAATGTTTTTGTGGGTACACACTCGTCCACGCATGTCCTTATGAAGTCGGTAACGACCGTGGCATATTCATTTAGGTCCGCTGACGAATTCTTGAATATGGTCCAGTCCATCGACTCAAAGCAATCCCTAATTCGCTACTCCACCCCTGCGATCCAGCTCTTGACTGCTCTGTTCACCGGTGCCGCGCTCTTCAGTCTCTGTCTGTACGCAGGCAGAAGAAGCACAGCCTGGTGGTCGGATTTACCAAAGTGCGGGCGAGGGATGGAGCGGTCGGCGTTCTTGATGGTGGTACAGCCGTGGTCGAGTGTGTTGAGTCCTCAGGTGTTGCAGGTGATGTGTGGATCATATTTAGGCAGAAACTCCTTCAAGCTCGCCTGATTAAAGTCTCCCGCCACGTTGTGACAGGCACCGGGGTAATGCCCCTTCATTCTTGTTAATTGCAGCACTCAGTTCCTCCAGTTCTCCAAGGTCTTACCAAAGCTTTACACGTCTCACAGAGCCGTAACATGACGTCCCAACTCCTGGACTCAATTTCCTGTCTGATGAAGGCAAGTGTGCCAAATGCCTTCTTCACCACCCTGTCTACCTGGGTCGCCACTTTCAAGTAACTATCTACCTGACCCCTGTGTCTCTCTGTTCTACAGCACTCTCCAGGGCCCGACCATATACTGTGCAAGTTCTGCCTGGACTGTCTCACACAAAGCAACACCTCGCATTTACCTAAATTAAATTTGCAGTGAATCACATTCTAATTCTGAGGTGTGGGGAAAAAAATCACTCAGATTCAAAATGGTAACTGGAAATTTAGTGTGAAGCACTCTGAATACCTTGGTGGGGTCGATTAGAGTGTACCACCCTATCACTAATGAAGCTTATTCTGAATGTTTAACCTGGCTTCCCTTTATGCCATCTACCTTCAGTGACGAAGTTTATCGAAAGGGATGACTCACCATCAACAGATTTGTGATATATCCTGTTGTAATCCATAGACATTCAAGCAAGCAGCAATCCTGTTTCAGTTTAAAGTCATTATCACAATTTCATTTTGATCAGCAATGCCAAGTCAGGGATGGAAGATACTCATTTATTGACAGGAGAGCTTCCTATCTATGCAGCACGTGTTTTTCTTGAAGTGAATCAAACTTTGATAACAATGGTTGTGATAAATTACAGTGAGATATTAGGTAATTT
The DNA here is from genome assembly GCF_009764475.1 of Pristis pectinata. Lineage (NCBI taxonomy): Eukaryota > Metazoa > Chordata > Chondrichthyes > Rhinopristiformes > Pristidae > Pristis > Pristis pectinata. The sequence continues at coordinate 38,031,292 of NC_067425.1, read as the reverse complement.
AAAAAAACACAACCAGCTTTGAGAAATAATTTTTCCAAAGTTTGGATTAGTTTCCATGAAATCAATTAGTGATATGGTACTTAGAACATGTTTATATTCATGCAAATGGATGTTGTACATTTATAAAAACATGATCTCAAACTAAAATATAGCTTTGAGCTGGTCATTGGAAATTCAGTGCCGAGCACTGACTTTCGTGTTGGGGATTAACACGCCAGCAGCAAAACTTACTATCCACGGGGGTAGTAAATTCCCTCCAGTGAATTATTTTCCAATCAGAATGTTTGTAAACTGCTTCATTTCAAACAATAACTAATGGCACCATTTAAAGGAGTCGTCATCATGTAAGACGTTGCTTTGGTTAAATTGTTCACAAAGTGATACAAAGCAGAGTGAATTTGGAATGAACCTCACCAATTCCTTTGGAAACTAAAAGAGACTTCATGACCTCTGACCAGCTTAATCTCAGTCTGAGTTATAACTTCATGCAGGTGAATCAGTGACATTGGAAGATGTCTGTTGTTTCCCTTCAACTTCAAAGCAGCACAACATTGGCCAGAGCTTTTTCTCCCTCTCTCAAACACACACACACTTGCTTTTCATGTCTCATTGCCTCTCTCCTTATCTGTGTGTGTGTGTGTGTGTGTGTGTGTGTGTGTGTGTGTGCGCGCGCGCGCGTGCGCGTTTGTGTGTCTGTGCGTGTGTGTTGTGTGTGCATTTCCATTTGTCTGATTTCCTATTTCTCTGTTGCTGTGTGTTTTCCTCTTACACTCCAACACTTTCTTACTCAGAGTGGGTTTTCCCCCTCCCTGCCCGCTGATAATGTGTTGGGCGGGCGGGGGTTGGATAAGCCTTTGAACATTCTTGGTCTCACTTTCCCTATCTTGTCTGCAAAAATCTTTCTGTTTTGGTGCCTGCCCTCTGTCATATTCCTTCAGCTTCTACTTTCTCTCTGGGACTTTTAATCTGTGACTGCTGGTATCTTTCATGTTTGCTTCCTTCCATCTCTATCACACCTCTCCACCTGCTCTTTCTCCTTCTCTGTCCCATTTTCTTATCTTGCTTCTCTTGTTTCATCTCTCTCTCCTCTCTCCTGCGCACTTTTTCCCTCACTTACTTTCCTTCTGTATTTCCTGCTCTGACTCCCTGTATCACCATTTGCAGACTTCAGCCACGCGATTCATAATGTTGCAAATAAAACTCTGGAATGAATTGGGACAGGACACACGTTGTGACTGGAGATAACAAAAGTGAAAGGTGGATTGAAAGAAGACATCGTTTATTGATGAAAAACAGCAGCGACCTTGAGAATTGGGAGGATTCTGGAAAAGTGTGAGGGAATTGATGGAGAGAGAAAGTAAAATATGAGAGTAATACACACAGTGAGGAAAATAAATTGTCCAACAGATGTGTAAAATGTAGAGATCAGCAACAGTAAGTATGGGTCCCGTACAGGAAGATAGGAAAATTATAAATGGAAGATGGAAGTTGTCATGAAATTACGCAAATGCTTTGTAATTGTTATAATGATCGAAGACACAAAAACATTTTGGAAGGTGTGAGGGATTTTCAGAAATTGGAAATATGAAGACAAGAACAATTGGAATGAAACTCAATGAATCTGCTGTGTTTGATGGTCGATATCCAGGGAATTCAGAGATCTCCACAGATACGATGATTCCAATTGATAAACCTTCCATCGACTGTAGAACCGTCTCTTCAGACTGAAGGGTGACAGATGCATCTCCGTTATTGAAGAAAATAGAGAATGGAAAAGGAAGTTGTTCACAGTTCGTCTGACATCAGTGTGAGGGGAAAATGCTGGAACTTCCTGCAACAAATTGGGTCTGCAGGGTATGTGGAAAATCGAAACATGATTGGGAGAAGTCAAAACAGATTTTAAAAAGGAGAATTGCATTTGCCAAAATTATTGGAATATTTTGAAGCTGCAATTGACAGGATAGATAAACGTAGGCAGTGGATTCACAAAACACTGCTATTGAAGTGATTTTTATTCAAAATTTAGGTTCCTGGCATTTTTTTGGTTAAATTGACAAGAAAGCAGAGAGTGGAAATGAAAAGGATAATTTTCAGGCCAACAGTTTACAGTCAGTGTGGTTATGCGTATGTGTGAGAGAGTCTGACACCATCCATTCTGTGACTTAGAGTTTCCTCTCCACTGCTGCACCTCTCCCACCCTCCCACACATCCCACTCCCTCTGGCAATTCCTGCCCACACTCCAGCCACACACTCGGCCCCATTCCCAATGCACTCCATCCCCACGTTTCTCCCCGTTCCCAGCCGGACTCTGTTCACACACCTGCTCCCATTCCCTCTGCACACCTGGTCTGTTCACATCCATGGGTTTTCGGCACACCTGGCTCTTTTCCCAGCCAGACTCCACACACCTGGCCCCATTCCCAAACGCTCTGTCCACACACCTGGCTCCCATCCTGGTTACCTTCTGTCTGCACATCTGCCCTAGTTTGTGACCAAGCTCCAGCTCCCAGTTCTCACGGGAGCCACCAGGGTCCCTCGGGCTTTGTAATGACCAACACACACAGCAATAACCCGGGATGTTGTAATCTAACACTGCATTGACTGCAGTCCCATCTGCCTTGGCCAGGAAAGCCTTTCTTCAATGTATGGAAAGCAGTTTTTTTGAAGAAAAAGAAATTGTGTTGACGTGGTTGATAATGAATCAAACTGTAATGTTACCCCTTGGGAAAAAAGGCGAGTATTTTGGAAGTGTGCCAAAATGTTTCTGTCAAAATTATTTAATTTCTAACAAGATTTATTGAAATTTCTTGTATCACACAGAAAGAAATCACCGCCTTCGCTAGTCCCTGAGGATCGAGGATGACTTGCCACAACTTCTGGTCTGTGAGTGTTGAGTTAACTCATGAGTCCAACATGGGACGGTTGAGTTTCAGAACTTCAGTGGGGATACCATCTGCTCCTGAGGTCTCGTTAGCTTTTTTTACTTATCGTGTGGCATTTTCAAATTCTTGTTCATCAACAGGGGAGACATAGAGTACACAGCATGGATACAGGCCCTTCAGCACAATTCTTCCATGCTGAACAAGCCCACCTAAGCTACTCGATTTCCTCACGTTGTCCCCATATCCCCCGTTTAACCTTAACGCTAACCCTTAAATTGCCTCCAGTAGTTGTAACAAGACTGGCCTGAATTGGTTGCAGTAGGATGGAGTCCAGTACCCATCCTCACACTCCCACAGTTCTGAAAAAGAGACCTCAGAGGTAAAACGTGAACTCTTTTACTTTCCATTGACACTGACTGACCCGACTGTTTCCAGCATTTTCTGCTTTCAAATCAGATTTTCAGCATTTTCTTTTTTTCGATCTTTGTTTATCTTTAAGTATCCTGTCTCACATTGCACCTCCAACATAGTGTTCAAGGAACCCGTCTCGCCGGCATTCAATGAACTTATATCCTCAAGGCCACCTCTGCCAGTTTGATGTCCCAGCTAACAAGGAGTCAACACAGAAGACACAAGAGACTGCAGATGCTGGAATGTGGAGCAACACACAAACTGCTGGAGGAATTCTGTCGGTCGACGATGAGCCCATGATGATTGCTTTACCCGAGTTCTCAGCCCTTATTTTCTTCTTGGTCTGTCCAACAGGGGGACTGACAGGTTTTTTTTCTGTCCTTTCCAATTACCCCCAAAACGATTCCACTTACTCATACTTCATGTTCCTTTCTTACCAGTGTCCCAATGCCGTTGTGTTATCAGACCGACCCTGTTGCTTCCTGTTGGTGAATCTACCAACCGCTCTGCAACACTAATAAATACTCTGGGATATTCAGCTCTCTTCCTTGTGACCAGACCTCTGTAATGTACAGTAGACCAGCCCTTCTTTGTACTGCAAGTTCATGTAACTTGTGCAAGTGGACGGCACATGGGGCAGCGGGTAGTGCTGCAGCCTCACAGCTCCAAAGACCCAGGTTCGAACCTCCTCCATTGATGTCCGTGTGGAGTTTGCATATTTTCCCTGTAACCACATGTGTTTCCTCCCACATCCCAAAGACATTCCGGATGGCAGGTTAATTGACAGCTATAAATTGCCCACAGTGTGTAGGTGAGTGGTAGAGTCTGAGGGGAGATGATGGTAATGTAGCGAGAATACAATAGGGATGAGTGTAAATGGGTGCTCGATGGTCGGCATGGAATTGGTGGGCCGAAGGGCCTGTTTCTGTGCTGTGTAACTCTGTGACGATATGACTGACAGGCGAGATGGTAGAGCACAAGATAAGCAATAAGCAGGAAGGAGCAAGGCGCTATCACAATGCAGCACGGACACAAGAATGAGGACAGAGTGTGGTGAGTGTATGGAATGAGCTGTCAGAGGAAGCTGTAGAGGTAGGAACAATTACATCTTTTAAGAGACATTTGGACAGGTACATGGATAGGAAAGGTTGAGAGGGAGAAGGGCCAAATGCAGGCAAATAGGACTGGCTGAGTTGGGCAACTTGGTCGGTATGGATGAGTTGGGCCGAATGGCCTGCTTCCATGCTGTGTAACTATATGAATATATGACTGAGCAGATGAAATGACAGAGAACAAGATGAGGGCGGTTTGCAACATAAACTGTTCCCAAAGAATAAAAGAAAGTTCAATTTAGTAATTTATGAATGAGAGTCAGTGGATATTTCAGCCCCAGCTTTATCTCATCTCTGATCTTACTCTGTGTCCGTGCATAAATAAATGGGTTCACTCAGGAACACAAGAAGAGAAGCCTGTACCCACTTTCTTCCAGAGGGAAAACTGAGTCACTAAAATAGGAACCTGATAAGTAAGTGACCCGGCAATGCGAATGTAGAGGAAAGTTATCAGTTCCAGTAGCCACAAGAAGATGAAGATACCTGAGATACTGAGGAGCAGGTCGATAGACTTCCTGCGGCTGTCCACCTTCGGGTCACTCTGTCTCTCACTGTTGCCACCGCCCTGGATTCTCCGAAGGTGCGATCGAAGGTGCGATCGGAGCATTCTTTTACACCGTAAGCTACCGCGAGATTCACACTGCAGGCTGGAGTGATGATCCTGAAATTGGACAGGAAAGTCATGGGGACAATTCGGATTAGTATCATGGCTGTGATAATGACCAGAAGATCCGTCACCGCCATCGACGGCAGGTAGACAGTGATACATCTGGAGAGACCGCATCGTCTGCGGGACATCACCCCAATCACAGCCAAGTTAGCTGCAATAGAGGAAGACAGAGGTAGTGCATGTGTGTTAGTGATTGTTTGTGTGTGTGAGAATAGGTGTGTGTGTTTGTGTGTGTTTATGTGTGGTATGCAAGTTGTGTGTGGTGTGAGAGTGGTGTGTATTTTTTCTGTGTGATGAATATGTGGTATTTTGTGTGTGTGGTGTATAATTTGTTTGAATGCACGTTGTGTGTTGTGTATGTTTTGTGTTTTGAATTTGCATGTATGATCAAGAAGACACATTATAACTCAGATAAAATTGTACTTGACGGCATTCAGTGCGACGTTTATTGCGTTGACACTTGAAAATGAGTTGACATACAGTTACACCACAAAGAACTCTATGTTGTGTGCTGTATTCTATGCGCTGTGATGTTGCGACATATTTCAGTTTGGATCTTATCAGAGAGTCTGTCTCTGTGGAAAAAATCCAGAGTAAGAACGTTATCTTCTACTGAAAACTGCAACACTATCAACACCACTGATTTTCCTGTTGTTCGTCATCTATTCCAGATCACTGAAAATCCTGCAGAAAAAGCTTCTTTTTCTAGTAATTTCACCCATTCAATATTTTTCCATCACCCCTACTCTTGTGAAGACACCCAGAGAGATGTTTGGAACTCACCTCCCGAAAGCGATATATGCAGATTTCAACTACATTTGAATGTGTATTTGAAAATTGCTATAGACATGGTGCTAAGAAATGGGATGAGGCTTTTTCCGCTGGCACAGAGTCAGTGTAAATATTGTAAATATTTACAACATTGTAAATATTCATAACTCAGTTAAGTCACAGATTACTGCTGTAAAGCTGCGCTTCCTCAGATGTCCCTTTCACATGCACATCTTCATCCACCAAACAAATTCTGTATTTCAGTCTGCTCCCTCCCCACATGCACCACTAGTACGCTGTTTAGTCCAATCTACAGGTATGGTGTACAGATACACCACAATTTTTCTCTCTCACCAAGAACACCAATATCAAACACTATTGCGCTATGAACACTTGCCTCCACTTATTTGATCTAAAATCTTCCACATCGCACTCTCCATAAATTCACTTTTGTCACCTCTCTGCAGCCGGTATGTTGAATCACAACATCTCCAGTTAAAATATCCATCCTACACTTACTGACTTACTGGATCCTCAGTTCCGCTCTTTCAATATTCTCATGCACGTCCTTTTAAAACTCCGTAATTTTAACTTGGTTTCAAATTTTGTTTGAAACTGTTCATACAAGTGCAATAAGAAAAGGAATTGCTTGCATTATAGTTGGGAGTTTACCACCTAGATGAGAAGAGATGATATAATTAGGTATCAAAACAAGGTTGGACGACTAGAAGTTGTAAAGAAGAAACTCTTCCACTATCTGTGATAAAATACACTTTGAAGAAATAAAATTTAAAAGGAATAAAATATTCAATGAAACTAGTACAACCAATGGGAGAAAACAATTAAAGGGGATTAATGATACTGGGGGAACAACAAAGATGTAAAAATCTCCATTTTGCAGATTGACAATGAACACCAGGAATGCCGATAACTGCTATGATGGAATAGCAAATGGCCAACCCCAAGATTTGTGGAACTCCATGCATTGCTATTGAAAGCTTTAAGCACACAATACACTGCATTCACAGTCTGTTATATTTATACCCGACATCAGTCACCAGGGAGCAGATCAGGACGGCATCTTTGTTTTTCATGCTAATTACATTCATTGAAACAGGCAACGTAAAGCAGTGCAGTTGATGTCAATAATTATTTTGGTGAATAATTGTCCATAGTGTGTGATGCTGCTTCCATTTATTTCAAGAGAAATAAGGTACGTCTTAAAGGGTGGATGTAACGGATTGAAGATGTCCTAAACCCATTGAACACAGCACCCAGGGAAAGGTGTTTTTGGCGTGGCAAATGAACAGACACATTGGATTTAGTCTGTGGAATGATCAAAGTCAAAGTCAAATGTATTGTGATATGCACAGGTGCAACGAAAAACAGACTTACAGCTGTATCACAGGCACAAAGCATCATAGAAGTAGCATTCAAAAGAACAACATAAATTAAACAATTTTTATCAGAAAAAAAAACAATTAGAAAAAAAAACAAAACAAGTCAATTTCATTGCCAAGTGATGAAAGTGGTCACAGGGTTGATAAACTCTGATGATGATTGTTGTGCCGGTTAGTTCAAGAAGTGAATGGTTGAAGGGAAGTGGCTGTTCTTGAACCTGGTGCTGACGGACCTCAGGCATCTGTACGTCCTGCCTGATGTCAGCTGTGAAAAGATGGCATTTCCAGGATGGTGGGGACCTTTGATGGATGTTGCCTTCTTGAAGCAGCACCTCCACTAGATACTATTGATGGTGTGGAGGGATGTGCCCGTAATGTATTGGGCAGAGTCCACTACTCTCTGCAGATTCTTACATTCCTGTGCATTTGAATTGCTGTTCAGACTGTTACGGACTCGGTGAAAGTCCCTTTAAGATAATGTGTGTGTGTGTGTGTGTGTGTGTGTGTGTGTGTGTGTGTGTGTGTGTGTGTGTGTGTGTGTGTGTGTGTGTGTGTGTGTGTGTGCGCGTGTGTGTGTGTGTGGATTGCTTACGTGAATAGGAGATAAAGGACGTAATGACGTTGTTGAAGAGGTCAGAAGAAGGGAGAGAGAGAGAGAGAGAAGGGAGAGAGACACCAGCCTGCTGGTGTTCTCTATCGATGGATGAGAAACAATAACTGTGTCTTCCACAGAAATCCATTTATGGAAATTGGAAGTAATCCGGTGGAGTTCACTTTGTTGCTGACCTGTAGAAGGAAACAGGTATTTGTGTGGACGACAACGATTCGGATGCTTTTCGGGGTGAAGAAGTCACTACCGAGTAAACACTGAGGTGTTGTTTGGGTTCCATCGTGGAACATTTGGACTTCGTAATTACTCTCTGTATGTTTCTCTACGTCTACGTCTTATCTTCAGACAACGGTGGTTGTTGAAGAGGCCTTTGCTCATGTTTCACCTTATGGCTTGCGGAACTGAACTTCAAGAACCATTCCTGAACTTGGAGTTTGGGACTTTGCCACACACACACGACGAGTTTAGTCTTTGGGGTTAACGTTCAAGGTTTAACATTTTTGAATTTCTAACATACTAACATTTTTACTTTTATTTGTCGTATTATCATAAGTACTGATTAATAAAATAGTTTTTAACACTGAATCATGACTCAGTGTGTCTCTTTTGTTGCTGGTTCATGACAAGACCATGATGCAACCAGTCAGGATACTTTCAACAGTAAATCTGTAGACGTTTGTTCGACTGTTCTGTAACGAGCTGAACCGCCTTAAACTCCTAAGAAAGTAAAGGTGCTTGCGCTCCTTCCTTGTGATTGCATCCATGTGCAGGGCCCAGGACAGGTCGTCCGATATGTTAAATCCTAAGAATTTAAAGCTGCTGACTCTCTCCACCGCCAATCCCCCAATGGACATTGGCGCAGCTTCACTCTCTTTCCCCTTCCTGAAGTCCTGCATCCTGTTGCAGAGGGAGGCAAAGAGGCCCAGGTCTTAAAGCTTGATGATGAGGTTGGATGGGATGACTGTGTTGAACACTGAGCTGTAGTCGATGAACAGCAGCCTGACGTGTGCGTTTTGTTGTCCACTTGATCCAGAGAAGACTGAATTTCTAGATAAAAAACGCATTTGCTGTTGACCTGTTCTGGCAAATTGAAGCGGATCCAGGTCATGTCTGGTGGAAGATATGATTTGCGCAATAAACCAACCTCTCAAAGCACCGCATTACGGTTGACGAAAGCACAATCGGACTGCAGTCACTGAGGTAGGTCACCACGTTCTTCTTGGCCACAGGTATAATAGATACTTTTTGAAGCAGATGGAGAAACTTCAGGCAGCAGAAGTGAAAGGTTCAAGATGTCCGTAAGCTCTCCAGTCAGTGTGTCTGCACAGATTTCCTGTACTTGGCCAGGTACGTCATTTGGACCAGACGCCTTTCGTAGATTCACCTTCTTGAAGGAGGTGCAGACATTGGCATCAGAGATGTGGGGGCTCGTGTGGGTGTGCCATAGTTCTCCCTATCAAAGCGTGCATAAAAGGCACTGAGCTCATCCGGGAGTAATGGGTCGTTGCCACTTATGCTGCCCGATCTCACCTTGTAGGAAGTTATATTGTGCAAGCCTTGCGACATCTGTCGAGTATCCATCTGTGATTCCAGTTCAGACCAAACTTCCTTGTTTCTGTTTGCAATGGCCGACCGGAGGTCATACCTGGATCTTATGTGACTCTGGATCGCCAGACTTAAATGGCACAGATCTAGCCTTCAGCAGATTACGAATATCCTGGTTCATCCAGGGCTTCTGTTTGGGGAAGACTCAGAATGTTTTTGTGGGTACATACTCGTCCACGCGTGTCCTTGTGAAGTTAGTGACGACCGTGGCATATTCATTTAGGTCCGCTGACAAATCCTCGAACATGGTCCAGTCCACTGACTGGAAGCAATCCCGAAATCCCTCCTCCGCCTCTGCCGTCCAGCCCTTCGTCGTCCTGTTCGCCGGTGCCGCGCTCTTCAGTCTCTGTCTGTACGCAGGCAGAAAAAGCACAGCCAGGTGGTCGGATTTACCAAAGTGCGGGCGAGGGATGGAGCGGTCGGCGTTCTTGATGGTGGTATAGCAGTGGTCGAGTGTATTGAGTCCTCGACAGCTGCAGGTGATGTGTTGATAGTAGTTAGGCAGAGACTTCTTCAAGTTCGCCTGATTAAAGTCTGCCGTCACGGTACCGTACCGTCGGGATACAACCCTTAATTCTTGTTGATTACAGCACTCAGTTTCTCAAGTGCCAGCTTGATGTCTGCCTGAAGTGAGATGTAGACTGCAGTCAGAATGAAGGCGGAGAACTCCCGCAGTAGGTAGAACAGTCGGCACTTCATGTTATAGATTGGGGGAGCAGGAATGGGACAAGTCCGCCACACCTGTACACCACGATGAGTTTATCATGAAGCAGATACTTCCACCTTTTACCTTACCCAATGATGCCCTCTGGTCCATGCGGTGGATCGAGAAACGCTCGGGCTGGAGTTCTGTGTCAGGAGAGTTGGGAGTGAGACATGTCTCGGTGAAACAAAGTATACGGTAGTCCTAAGTCCTTGTTTACTATTGGCTGCACATTAACTAGGAGGATGTCAGGGATGGGGGAGGTGCCTCAGAACCCTGTGCTTCAGTCTTGACTTGATCAAGCATCAGAAGTTCAGGGCAAAGGTGCTAACTATGATCGTAATTCCAAAGTAGAAAAAAGAAGATAAATAGTGATTCAGTGTTCAAGAATTAAATTTCAGAAAAGTGAACATTAGAGGGTTAAGAATTGAATGCACAAGAACTATCATTACACAGAATTAGAGACAACAATGGAAGAAATTGAGCGGGCAGCGTCGGAGCGGGCAGCGGAGTGAGAGTCAACAGAGTGGTCAGGCTTTGGCTCAAGGGGCTTCGGCGTGAACGGGCAAGGAGGGTAAGTAGCAGGTAAGTAGGTAAAGGTAAGGTTTACCTGTTGTCTACTATAGATTTGTAGGTGGGACTAACTAGGGAAAAAAGAAAGGTAGTCACATGGAGGACATGGTCATATGCTGCAGCTGTTTGATGTGGGAACTCGTGGACCTTGTTGCGGTCCAAGATGGTCACATCTGCAGTAAGTGCTTGAGGTTGGATGAACTTCGTATCAGAGTTGATGAGCTGGAGTCGCAGCTACAAACACTGCTCAGCATAAGGGAGGGAGAGAGTTACGTAGACACGGTGCATCAGGTGACAGTCACCGCCCCCCCCCCCGCCCTTAGAGCAGATAAATATGAGGTTCAGGAGGCAGATAGAATGGTGACTGTCAGGGGAGGGAAGAGGAAGAAGAAGTCAGGCAGGCAGACAGAGCAGGGAACCCCGGAGGCTGTTCCCCTCAGTAACAGGTTTTCTGCCTTGGAAGCTGTTGAGGGGGATGACCTGCAGGGGACTAGCGGCAGTTACCAGGTCTCTGGCACTGGGACTGGTACTGCTGCTCAGAAGGGAAGGGTGGCAAGAGACATGCGGTAGTGATAAGGGACTCGATAGTCAGGGAAACAGATAGGAGGATCTGTGGCAGTGAGCATGAATCCCGGATGGTATGTTGCCTCCCAGGTGCCAGGGTCTGTGATGTCACTGATCGGGTCCACAGGATTCTTGAGCGGGAGGGAGAGCAGCCAGAAGTTGTGGTCCATGTTGGCACCAATAACATAGTTAGGAAGGGGTATCAGGTCCTGAAGAGTGAGTTCATGGAGCTAGGCAGAAGATTGAGGAACAGGACCTGAAGAATAGCAATCTCGGGATTGCTGTCAGTGCCACGCGATAGTGAAGGCAGGAATAGGAGGAGGTGGCAGATCAATGCGTGGCTGAGAAGTTGGTGTAGAAGGGAGGGTTTTAGATATCTGGATCATTGGGATCTCTTCTCGGGAAAGTGGGACCTGTACAAAGAGGACGGTTTACACCCGAACCAGAAGGGGGCCAATATCCTTGCAGCGAGATTTGCTAGGGTGGTTCGGGAGGGTTTAAACTAGTTTGTGAGGGGGAAGGGAACAGGAGGAGTAGGTCAGAGGAAAAAGGGGATGGAGAAAAGTTAGATCAAACAGGTAGACTGGCTTTGGGGAAGGAGAAGCAGAATACAGGCTATACAAGTAGTAAGGTAGATGGACTGAATTGTGTTTACTTATATGCAAGAAGTGTCAGGAATAAGGGGGATGAACTGAGGGCTTGGATAAGTATGGGGGTCTACGTTATCGTGGCTATTACTGAGACGTGGCTGACGTCAAGACAGGAGTGGATATTGAATATTCCTGGTTTCCGGTGTTTTAAGAGGGATAGTGAAGGGGGGAGAAGAGGAGGAGGGGTGGCGATACTGGTCAGGGACATTGTTACGGCTGTGGAAAAAATGGATGTTGTGGAAGGATCATCTCTAGAGTCCGTATGGGTGGAAGTAAGGAACAGAAAGGAGCAGTTACTCTACTAGGACTAACTGCTCCTTACTTCTACATAGGCCCCCCGGTAGCAGTAGAGATATAGAGGAGCAGATTGGCAGGCAGTGTTTGGAGAGAAGCAAAAATAACAGGGTTGTTATAATGGGAGACTTCAACTTCCTAAATATAGACTGGAACCTGCTTAGTGCCAAAGGTTTAGATGGGACGGAATTTGTTAGATGTGTCCAGGAGGGATTCCTGACGCAGTAATTTGACAGGCCGACTAGAGGGAATGCCATGTTAGATCTAGTTTTAGGAAATGAACCGGGACAGGTGAAGGATCTATTGGTGGGTGAGCATTTGGGGGACAGTGACCATTGCTCCATAACCTTTAAAATTGTCATGGACAGGGACAAGTGCAGGGAGGACAAGAGGATTTTCAACTGGGGAAGGGCGAACTATGAGGCTATAAGGAGAGAACTTGGGAGTGTAAATTGGGATGTCCTTTTTGAAGGGAAATGTACCATGGAGATGTGGTCGATGTTCAGGGATCTTATGCAGGATGTTAGGGATAAGTATATCCCGGTAAGGCAGAGAAGAAATGGCAGGGTGAAGGAACCGTGGGTGACGAGAGAGGTGGAACGACTTGATAGGTAGAAGAAGGTAGCGTACGTGAGGTATAAGCAGCAAGGTTCAGACAGGGCCCATGAGGAATATAGGGTAGCGACAAAGGAACTTAAGAAAGGGCTGAGGAAAGCTAGAAGGGGACATGAAAAGACTTTGGCTAGTAGGGTTAAGGAAAATCCCAAGGCCTTTTTCAAGTACGTGAAGAGTAGGAGGATGGCTAGGGTAAAGGTAGGTCTGAATAAGGACAAAGGTGGGAGAGTTTTCCTGGAGGCGGCGGAAGTGGGAGAAGTTCTCAATGAGTACTTCTCTTCGATATTCACCAGGGAGAGGGGTCTTGATGATGCGGAAGGGAGTGCTCGTAGGGGTAATGTTCTCGAGGTTGTAGATATCAAGAGAGAAGATGTGTTGAAGTTCCTAAATAATATTAAGACAGATAAATCTCCGGGGCCTGACGGGATTTTCCCCAGGTTGCTTCGAGAGACTAGGGAGGAGATTTTGGAACCGCTGGTAAGGATCTTTGAGTCCTCGTTGTCCACGGGGATAGTGCCAGAGGATTGGAGGGTTGTGAAAGTTGCCCCCTTGTTCAAAAAAGGTAATAGGGATAGTCCAGGGAATTATAGACCGGTGAGTGTCACGTCTGTGGCGGGTAAGCTGTTAGAAAGGATTCTAAGGGATAGGATTTATGAACACCTAGAGAATCATGGACTGATTAGGGACAGCCAGCATGGCTTTGTGAAGGGAAGATCTTGCCTCACAAGCCTGATAGAGTTCTTTGAGGAGGTGACGTGGAGGATTGATGAGGGGGAGTGCTGTCGATGTGGTCTACATGGATTTTAGTAAGGGTCTTCATGGTAGGCTTCCTCAGAAGGTCAGAGGCCAAGGGATCCAGGGAAGCGTGGCTGTGTGGATTAGGAATTGGCTTGCATGTAGAAAGCAGAGGGTTGTGGTGGAATTAGTGCCCTCGGATTAGAGGGCAGTGACTAGTGGTGTCCCGCAGGGATCTGTTCTGGGACCTCTACTTTTTGTGATATTTATAGATGACTTAGATGAGGGGTGGAAGGCTGGGTTAGTAAGTCTGCAGACAACACTGAGATCGACGGTGTTGTGGATAGTGTGGAAGGCAGTCGGAGCTTACAGAGGGATATTGATAGGATGCAGAGCTGGGCTGACAAGTGGCAGATGGAGTTCAATCCGGAGAAGTGGGAGGTGGTAGACTTTGGAAGGACAAACTCCAGGGCAGAGTACAGGGTAAACGGCAAGGTACTTGGCAGTGTGGAGGAGCAGAGGGATCTGGGGTTTCATATTCACAGTTCATTGCAAGTTGCCTCAAAGGTGGAAAGAACAGTTAAGAAGGCCGATGTGATGTTGGCTTTCATAAATCGCAGGATTGAGTTTAAGAGCCGCGAAGTGATGATGCAGCTTTATAAAACTCTAGTTAGGTCATACGTAGAGTACTATGTTCAGTTCTGGTCGCCTCATTATAGGAAGGATGTGGAGGCGTTGGAGAGGGTGCAGAGGAGATTTACCAGAATGCTGCCTGGATTAGAGCGTATTGATTATGAGAAGAGGCTTAAGGTTCTAGGGCTTTATTCACTGGAAAGGAGGAGGATGAGAGGAGACATGATAGAGGTATATAAAATATTGAGAGGAATGGATAGAGTAGACATTCAGCCCCTCTTTGCCAGGTCACCAATGCTCAAGACGAGAGGGCATGGCTTTAAGGTTATGGGTGGGAGGTTCAGGGGAGATGTCAGTGGGAGGTTTTTCACCCAGAGAGTGGTTGGTGCATGGAATGCACTGCCTGGGGTGGTGGTGGAGGCAGATACATTGGACAGGTTCAAGAGCTTGTTGGATAGGCATATGGAGGAACGTGAGATAGAGGGATATGCGGGAGGAAGGGGTTAGGTAGTGTGAGGGTGGTTTGATGGACGGCACAACATGGTGGGCCGAAGGGCTTGTTTTGTGCTGTATGGTTCTATGGTTCAAATAATTATTTAAATGAAATACTTGTGCAACTGATAAATGAAGGAAGCTTAGATTGTATAAAAAAGAACGTAGATCACCAAGGTAAATAGGAGCTGGTGTAAAACTAAAGAAGGATTGATTGACTTTCAGGCACTGTGGAGCCTCAGCAGATCATCATTGTTTCAGGTCTAGGTTTTCTGAATCTAAAATGGCAGAACTTTTGGTGTTGACTTTCATTCAGCATTAAACTGAAGCCAAATTCAGGAGTTAATTACGTGTGTAGTGAAACGTGGAGCAACCAGTGCACCTCCACACATTGTGCTGTCTGCAGCCTTCTCCACTGTGCTCAAAGGAAATCACTTGAACGTTGAGTAGTTGAGCCTCCTTCATTGTAAATTACCCTGCAAAACGTTCACTTTGTTGCATGAGGTCGGGCAGGACAGTAAGTTCTATTAATGTTCAGCATTATGTGATCTCTGATTATGTATCATAATTCATTCCAATTTTTTTTCACTGGATTTTCTCTCTTTTTAATGTTTATATTTTGACACCTTCACATGTTTCATTATCCTTGACAATGAATGGCACTACCATTGCCTGGTCTCCTGCTTCACAGGCCTGGGAATCCCTATTGACTGGAAGGTTCTCTGAACCAGCCACAGATATACTGTCACCGCAAGAGCAAGAGGCTGGGTAACCAGCAGACCGTTCCCTCTGTAAAGGGATAGTTCCAATGATCAAATATCCTCCACTTTTCTGGGTCAGTGCAGCTCAAGGAATACAAAAAAAGATGGGAATTCTGATTTAGTTTTAAAATGATTCTTGCATCCTGATTTGTTTCTCATCAGAATTCCTGAGACGTTCATTGGTTGACCGAACTGATGATGTCAGAGCTTCTGGATGAACTGAGAGTGGAGAACACTGGAGCACCCTCCATAGAGATTGTTCGATCTTTCAGAGCAGCTGATATCGACATCAGATGTGAGGCTGATTCTTTGCCACTGCGTACTTTGGAGATTGGAGAATAACTGATGTGAGTTGGAACATGAGAAAAAATGTGTGAGGGATAGAGAGGAACAGCACATGTGATTCTTTCCTGGAGTGTAGAGTAAGTCCAACTGATGTGTCTTGTTCACCATGTGCAGAGTGTCATCGAGTTATACAGCACAGAAACAGGCCGCTCGGCCCAACTCATCCATGCTATCTAAGCTGCCTAACTGAGGCAATATCACTTGTCTATGTTTGGCCCATATCCCTCTGAAACTTTCCCATCCATGTCCCTGTCCAAGTGTCTTTTAAATGTCGTAAATGTTCCCACCTCTACCACTTCCTCTGGTAGCTTGTTCCATATCCCAACCACCCTTTGTGTAACAAAGTTTCCCCTCAGGTCCCCTTTGGATCATTCCCCTCTCACTTTAAATCTACGCCCTCTGATTTTGAACTACCTATCCTGGGGAAAATATTGCACTCTTCACCTTATCTTGCTCCTCATGATTTTATAAACCTCTGTAAGGTCACCCCTCAGCCTCCTCGGCTCCAGAGAATAAAATTTCAGCCTATCCAGCCTCTCCTTATAACTCAAATCCTCCAGTCCCAGTAACTTGGTCACAAATCTTTTTTTGCAACCTTTCCAGTTTAATGCCATCCTTCCTATAACAGGGGGAACAGAACTGTCCGCAGACTCCAAATGTGGCTGGATCCCGACCCGAAACCTCAACTGTCCACTTCCCTCCACAGATGCTATCTGACCTGTGGACTTTCTCCAGCATCTTGTTTGTTGCTACAGATTGCAGCATCTGCAGTCTCTGGTGTTACCAACGTCTTGTACAGCTGTAACATGACATCCCAACTCCTGTACTCAGTATCCTGATTGATGAAGGCAAATGTGCCAAAAACCTTCTTCACCACCCTGTCTACCTCTGTCACCACTTTCAAGGAACTATGTACCAGCACCGCTGGGTCTCTCTGTTCCACAACGCTCCCCAGTGCCCTACCATTTACTGTGTAAGTCCTGCTCTGGTTTGGTTTACCAAACTTCAACACCTTGCATTTATCTCAATTAAATTTCTTAATCTGATTGTCTATCCTCTCAACATAGGAAACATAACTTTGCTGAAATGGATCAAACTTTGATTCCAAAGGTTGTTGTGAATCGCATTGTAATTTTGATGTGTAGAAATAAAATCACTCAGTTTCAAGGTGGTAGTTCCCAGTGTTTGGACAAGGTACCATGAAGTGAATCAAAATGTGAGACGGTTCACAATGGTCTTGGACTTCAGCAGCAAGAAACCTTATCTCCATGTAAAAACAATGCTTTGATCAGGTAGTTGGAAATTTAGTATGATGCACATTGACTTCTTTGGTGGGGACGATGAGAGTGTACCACCTCCTCACCGGCAAAGATTGTTCTCAATGTCTAAACTGGCTTCCCTTTATGGCATCGACCTTCAACAAAGTAGGTTAATGTAAGGGACGACTCATCATTAATAGTTGTATGTCACATTGTGATCCATGTAGATTCAAGCGAGCAGCAATACTGTTCAGCTGAAGGACATTATCACAATATCACATCGATCAGCAGTGCCAGGTCAGGCGTGGATGGCACTGATTTATTTGTCGCAGGAGGGATTTCTATCAATTTAGCACGGGTTTTTCTTGACATGAATCAAACTTTGACATCGAAGTTTGTAATGAATTACATGGAGATACCAAGAGATTGAAAAAACCATGAGCAGCTTTGAGAAATACTTTTTCTGAAGTTTTTAATAGCTTCTATGAAATCAATTAGTTTCACCTTGCAGAGTTGGGAGTTGGAGCCAGATTTGGAGCGGGACCTTCGAAAAGAGGTGAGTCGCTGTGCATGTGCTTGTGAGTTTCACCTTGCATGAGTCTAAACGAGGCACATTTGCAAATTATTACCAGTTGATTGGCTTATTAACAGCAGCACATAAAGGGAAGGCAGGTATGAGCGGAGCAGCTATTTTGGGAGTGGCCCATGTGTGAGTGGGCCAGTGTTGGAGTGGGGGTATTGAGGATTTTGGCTCAAGAGGCTTTAGTAAGTTTCTGGTAAGTTCCTTTCTTGCTTGTTTTACTGTTTCCTTTAGTGCCAACCCAGAGTACTGAGAATGGCTCCAGAGCGAGTGGTGTGTTCAGCTTTTGTGATGTGGGAGTTCTGGGAGACATCCAGTCTCCCTGATAACCATAGAACCATAGAACAATACAGTACAATACAGGCCCTTCGGCCCACAATGTTGTACCGCCCTTCAAACCACACCTGAGATTATCTAACCCCTTCTTCCCACATATCACTCCAACTTAAATTCCTCCATATGCTTATCTAACAATCTCTTGAACTTATCCAAAGTATCAGCTTCCACCACCACCCCAGGCAGTGCATATCATGCGCCAACCACTCTCTGGGTGAAAAACTCCCTCTGACATCTCCCTTGAATTTCCCACCCAGTATCTTAAAGCCATGTCCTCTTGTTTTGAGCATTGGCGCCCTGAGAAAGAGGCGCTGACAGTCCACTCTAATTATTCCTCTCAATATCTTGTATACTTCTATCATGTCTCCCCTCATCCTCGTTCTGTCTAATGAGAACAGCGCTAGCTTCTTTAGTCTCTTCTCATAATCCATACTCTGTAGCGACTCACCGCACCGGCATCGAACCGGCTCCCGACATCGCGACGTCGTCCCAGGCCCCTATCCAAGATGGCACGGGGCCCTCCTTCTTTCCCAGCATTGGGTTGGGAAAGCCCGCGCGCGGGTAGGTCAGGTGACATGTGCGTGCCTTCAGCGCGGGAAATGTAGCGCGGGAATTGCTCAGCTATTAAAGGTGAACCGCACCCCGGCTTTAGACTTTCGATTTCTAAGCCAGCGACTCTGTGTCTTGATTTGGTAGTGTGTAGCTAGCCGCTACGTTGGTGACCCCGACAGGCCAAACGTTTTTGGACCCACGATGTCTGCAAAGCAAGAGGTACAGGCAGTAGCCCTTAAACTGCCCACCTTCTGGATCCTCTGTCCCTGTGTCTGGTTTGACCAGGCCGACGCCCAGTTCCAGGTTCGCCAGATCACCAGGGACGACACCAAGTACTATTACGTGGTGGGCGCCCTCGACCAAGACACCGCCGCCCAGGTCGAGGATTTCTTCCAGCCCCCCCCCCCCCCGGGAAGAGGAGAAGTACGATAAGTTCAAGACTCTCCTCCTGGAGACCTTTGGCCTTCCCCGACGTGAGCGAGCATCCCGCCTCCTCCACCTCGATGGGTTGGGCGACAGGCCCCCCTCCGCCCTCATGAATGAGATGTTGGCCCTGGCAGACGGGCAAAAGCCCTGCCTGCTGTTTGAGCAGATCTTCCTGGAGTTGTTACCCGCCGACATCCACCTGCTCCTGGCGGATGCCGATTTCAGCGAACCCCGGAAGGTGGCCGCCCGAGCGGATGTCCTTTGGCGGGCGAAGATGGAGAGCTGGGCGTCCGTCGAGCGCGTTGCCGCGACACGTACCCAGCGGCCCAGCAAGCCAGACCCGGCGACCGAACGCCCCCCACCCGCCACCAGGTCTTAGGCACCGACCTACCAATGGTATTTCTACCACCGGGGGTGGGGTGCTGACGCCCGCAGATGCCGGCCACCATGCCGGTTTCCGGGAAACGCCGGGGCCAGCCGCCGCTGATGGCTACGGCGGCTGGCCACCCAGATAGCCTCTTGCATGTGTGGGACAGGCATTCCGGACGTCGGTTCCTAGTGGACACCCGAGCTGAAGTCAGCGTCGTGCCTCCCAACGGCCGTGAGACTCGCAACTGTACGCCAGGACCCACCCTCAGAGTCGCCAACGGCAGCGCCATTCGGACCTTTAGCGCCCGGTTGGTACACCTCCGGTTCGGCACCTGCGACTTTACTTGGAGGTTCATCCTGGCCGCCATCGCGCAACCACTCCTTGGGGCTGACTTCCTTTGAGCCAACAGTCTTCTGGTTGACCTGCATGGTAAGCGTTTGGTACATGCCAGGACCTTCGAAACGTTCTTGTTGGGTGAGGCCAAGCTGCCGGCCCCACACCTCGACTCCGTCACCACATCGACCAATGAGTTTTCCAGGTTCCTGGCAGAGTTTCTGTCCATATTAACGCCCCAGTTCTCCACCACCTTGCCCAAGCATGGCATCCAGCACCACATCCCCACCCAGGGACCTCCCCTCCACGCCCGCACCCGGCGGCGACCCCCAGACAAGCTCCACCTCGCGAAGGAGGAATTCAGAAAAATGGTAGAGATGGGGATCATCCGCAGGTCGGACAGCCCATGGGCCTCTCCTCTACACATGGTCCCCAAGGCAGCTGGAGGCTGGCGGCCCTGTGGCGATTACCGACACCTCAACGACATCACGACCCCGGACCGGTACCCCGTGCCGCACATTCAGGACTTTGCTGCCAACCTACATGGGCGGTCCATTTTTTCCAAGGTCGACCTCGTCCACGGGTATCACCAGATCCCGGTACATTCTGCCGACATTCCGAAGATGGCGCTGATCACACCTTTCGGCCTCTTTGAATTCGTCTGGATGCCCTTTGGTCTCAAGAACGCTGCTCAGTCCTTCCAACAACTCATGGACGCAGTCGGGCGCGACCTTGACTTCACCTTCATATACCTCGACGACATCTTGATCGCCAGCAACAGCCGCCAGGAACATTTCACGCACCTCCGCCAACTCTTTTCTTGCTTGAGGGACTTCAGCCTGACCGTCAACCCAGCCAAATGCCAATTCGGGCTGGAGACAATCGATTTCCTGGGTCATCGGATCGACAAACATGGCGCCTCGCCCCTGCCTGCGAAGGGCGACCCCATCTGCCATTTAGCCAGACCCACCTCCATCAAGGGCCTGCAAGAATTCCTTGGTATGGTAAACTTTTATCACTGGTTCATACCATTCACGGCCCGCATCATGCGCCCGTTGTTTGCTCTCCTGTCGGGCAGAAACAAGGACATATTTTGGCTGGAAGAGGCTCACACAGCGTTCGTCCAAACCAAGCAGGTTTTGGCGGACGCAGTCATGTTGGTGCATCCTTGCATGGATGTCCTGACTGCCCTCACGGTCGACGCCTCCAGCACAGCGGTCGGAGGCGTTCTAGAACAGCTCATTGAAGGGCGTTGGCAACCGCTGGCGTTATCAGCAGGCACCTTCGACCAACAGAGAACAAATATAGCGCCTTCGACTGCGAGCTGTTGGCGTTGTAACTGGCCATCAGACACTTCCCTTACTTCTTGGAGGGCAGGCCGTTTATGGCTTTCACTGACCACAAGCCATTGACCTTCGCCTTCCACAAGGTCTCCAACGCCTGGTCAGTGCAGCAACAGCGGCACTTGTTGGACATCTCGGAGTACACCACTGACATCTGCCATCTGTCGGGGAAAAAGAACGTAGTCGTCGATGCACCATCACGGCCCACCATCCAAGTTTTATCCCAGGGGGTGGATTTTGGCCACAATGAATGGACATGGAGATGCCCAGCTATCGCACCACAGTCTCGGGCCTGCAACTGCAAGACCTACTGGTAGGCCCCAGTGAGCGCACCCTGCTCTGCGATATCTCCACAGGTAAACCCCACCCCATCGTGCCAGCTGCCTGGCGCAGACGGGTGTTTGATGCCATCCACGGCCTTGCACACCAATCCATCCGGACTACTGTCTTGATGGCGTCAGACAAGTTCATCTGGCATGGCCTGCGTAAACAGCTTTCCGAATGGGCCCGGTCCTGCACTCACTGCCAGACCTCGAAAGTACAGCAGCACGTCAAGGCCCCCTTGCAGGATTTTCAACCTACCCGCCGGACGTTCGACCATATCCATGTCGACCTGGTCGGCCCCCTCCCAGTCTCCCGAGGAGCGTGGTACCTCCTCACCATTGTCGACCGTTTTACCCGCTGGCCTGAAGCCATTCCCCTCACAGATACCTCCACCCAGTCCTGCGCACGGGCCCTTTTGTCAACTTGGGTGGCCCGTTTCGGTGTCCCGGCACATATCACTTCCGACAGGGGAGGTCAGTTCACCTCCGTCCGGCCTGTGGTCTGCTGTCGCTGACTTGTGGGGTTCCCAGATTTAGCTCACCACTGCCTGTCACCTGCAATCCAATGGGCTGGTGGAGAGGTTCCATAGCCACCTGAAGTCAGCACTCATAGCCTGCCTTAAGGGGCCCAACTGGGTAGATGAACTCCCCTGGGTCCTGCTGGGGATACGCACCACGCCAATAGAGGACCTGCATGCCTCGTCCGCGAAGATGGTCTATGGAACGCCCTTAGTCATCCCGGGCGAGTTCCTACCAGCCCCTCGGGGACCAGAGGAAGGACCTACCGCAGCGCTCGACCGGCTGCGTGAGCAGCTTGGAAGCCTGGTACCAATTCCCACCTCGCGGCACAGACTGGTCCCGGCCCATATGCCAACTTCCCTCCAAGACTGTAAGTTTGTCTTTGTCAGGAGGGGTGAGTCCCGATCACGGCTGCAACGGCCGTACGAAGGACCTTTCTGGGTCGTCAGTAACTATGGATCTACGTTCGTGCTGGACACTGGGGGGCATGAGGAGGTGTTTACGGTTGACCGGCTGAAGCCAGCTCATTTAGACTCAGACCAGCCCGTGGTGGTACAGGGAGCGCGGCGCAGGGGCAGGCCGCCCAAGTCATAGTTTCTTTAATTCTGGTTTTCGCGACGGCATTGCCGGTTCTGGAGGTGGAGGTGGGGGTGGGGGGGGGGGGGGGTGGAGTTATGTAACGACTCACCGCACCGGCATCGAACCGGCTCCCGATATCGCGACGTCGTCGGAGGCCTCGATCCAAGATGGCGCGGGGCCCTCCTTCTTCCCCAGCATTGGGTTGGGAAATCCTACGCGCGGGAAGGTCAGGTGACATACGCGTGACGTCAGCGCGGAACTGTAGCGCGGGAATGGCTCAGCTATTTAAGGCGCACCGCGCCCCGGTCGGCTTTAGACCTTCGATTTCAAAGGCAGCGACTCTGTGTCTTGACTTGGTAGTGTCTAGCTAGCCGCTACAACTCTCTAATAACATCCTGGTAATTCTCCACTGCACCCTTTCCAACATCTCCACGTCCTTTCTAGAATGAGGCGACCAGAACTGAACACAGTACTGCAAGTGTGGCGTAACCAGAGTTTTGTAAAGCTGCATCATCACTTCGTAGCTCTTAAACTCGATTCCCCTGATTTATGTAAGCTAACATCCCATAAGCTTTCTTAACTACCCTATCCGCCTACGAGGCAACTTTCGGTGATCTGTGGATATGAACCCCAAGATCCCTCTGCTCCTCTACACTGCCCGGAATCCTGCCATTTACCTTGTAGTCGGACTTGGAGTTTATCCTTCCAAACTGTACTACCTCACACTTTTCTGGATTGAACTCCATCTGTCATTTGTCAGCCCAAATCTGCATCCTATCAATATCCCTCTGCAAGCTTCGACAGTCCTCCACACTATCTGCAACACCACCATTTTTTTTGTGTCATCTGCAAACTTGCTAACCCAGACTTCCACCCCCTCACCTTAGTCGTTAATAAATATAACAAAAGGTAGAGGTCCCAGAACCGATCCCTGTGGGACACCACTAGTCACAGCCCTCCAATCCGAATGCACTCCCTCCACTACAACCCTCTGCTTTCTACAGGCAAGCCAATTTTGAATCCACACAGCCAACCTTCACGGTTCTCTTGGCCTCTGCCCTTCTGAATAAGCCTACCATGTGGAACCTTGTCAAACGCCTTACTAAGATGCATGCAGACCACATCTACTGCACTACCCTCATCAATTCACCTGGTCACCTCCTCAAAGAACCCAATCAGGCTTATGATGCAAAATCTTCCCTTCACAAAGCCATGTAGCTGTCCCTAATCAGTTCATGCTTCTCCAAATGCTCATAGATCCTATCTATTAGAATCCTTTCCAACAGCTTACCCACCATAGACGTAAGGCTAACTGGTCTGTAATTCCCTGGTCAATACCTACTACCTTTTTTGAATAAGAGGACAACATTCGCCACCCTCCAATACTCCGGTACCATCCCTGTTGACAATGAGGACTCAAAGATCTAACCAATGGTTCAGTAATCTCCTCCCTCACCTCACGAAGCAGCCTGGGGAATATTCCGTCAGGCACCGGGGACTTATCTGTCCTAATATTTTCTAACAACTCCAACACATCCTCTCTCTTAATATCTACATACTCTCCAAAATTACCCTCACCTGCACTGTTCTCAGCATCATCAAGACCCCCCTCCTTGGTGAATACTGGAGAGAAGTATTCACTGAGAACCTCACCCACTTCCACAGCTTCCAGGCACATCCTCCCACCTTTGTCTTTCTCAGACCTACCTTTACCCTAGCCATCCTTCTGCTCTAAGTACGAGAAAAAAACCTTGGGATTCTCCTTAACCCTACTCGTCTAAGCCTTTTCATGCCCTCTTCTCGCTCTCCTCATCCTTTTCTTAAGTTCCTTCCTTGATACTCTATATTCCTCACGAGCCCTGTCCGATCCTTGCTGCTTACACCTTCTTCTTCCCTCTTCTTCCTAACTAGTTGTTCCACGTCTCGCGTCACAAATGATTCCTTCACCCTGCCATTCCTTCTCTGCCTCACCGGGACAAATTTATCCCTAACATCCTGCAAAAGATCCCTGAACATCGACCACATCTCCATAGTACATTTCCCTTCAAAAATGTCATCCCAATTTACACTCCCAAGTTCTCGCCTTATAGTGTCATAATTTTCCTTTCCCCAGTTAAATATCTTCCCGTCCTCTTTGCTCCTATCCCTGTCCATGACAATTCTAAAGGTTATGGTGCAATGGTCACAGTCCCCCAAATGCTCACCCACCGGTAGATCTGTCACCTGACCCGGTTCATTACCTAAAACTAGATCTAATATGGGATGCCCTCCAGTCGGCCTGTCAACATACTGTGACAGCAATCCGTCCTGGACACACTTAACAAACTTCACCCCGTCTAAAGGTTTGGCACTAAGTAAGTGCCAATCAATATTTGGATAGTTGAAGTCTCTCAACCGCGGAAGTTGCTACCGCGGAATAAAACAAGACGCTAGTCGGAGGATTGCCAAACATGAACTGGTTTATTTTCCCGCCTTGCGCGGGCCCTTTAAGGGAGACTGTCCCGCCCAAAACAACCGGCAATGACGTAAGCCCTACGTCATCAAGACTTTCCCGCGCGCGGGTTCTCCCCGTCGCTCGGAAAGACGAGGCCCGCCGCCATCTTGGGCCTCGTCGCTCCGACGCCGCGCGACCCGACTGCCGAGCCAGTTCGCCCGACTAGACGGTGGGTCGCCACACAACCCCCCCAGAACCGGCGATACAGTCCCCAAGGTCCGTGGGCTGTGCCAGCTGCCGCTTAGGGGGCCGGCCTCTGCGTCGCAGCGTTGCAACCTCGACAGGTTGTTGCAGATCCAAATGGGCCGGTTTGAGGCGGTCCGCCATGAAAACCTGTTCCCTGCCTCCAATGTCCAAAATAAAGGTGGATCCGTTATTCCGTATGACTTCGAACGGTCCCTCATATGGCCATTGCAGTGACGCCCGAGGTGTGCCCCTGCGAACGAAAACAAACTTAGAGTCCCATAGTTCCTTGGGCTGGCAGGATGGGGCTTGACCGTGCCGTGAGGTGGGAATTGGGGCCAAGTTGCCAAGCTTCTCGCGCAGTCTTTGTAGGACTGCTGGGGGTTGTTCCCCGTGGTCCCAAAGGGCAGGTATGAAATCCCCGGGGACAACTAGGGATGCCCCGTACACAAGCTCAGCTGACGAAGTGCGGTGGTCTTCATTGGGGGCAGTGCGTATGCCGTGCAGGACCCAAGGCAGCTCGTCAAGCCCGTTAGGACCCTTCAGGCGGGCCATCAAGGCTGATTTCTCCCAGGGGATAGGTCTGGAGAGTGCTAGAGTGGACTAACCGCTTCCTTCGCAGGTCGACTAACAGGTTGTGGGCCCGAAGGAAATCGGCTCCTAGGAGTGGTCGGGCGACGGTGGCAAGGGTAAAGGTCCAGGTAAAACGGCTGCCGCCAAATTGTAATTGAAGTGTACGGGTGCCGAAAGACCGTATCGTTGTACCATTGGCGGCATTGAGTAGAGGACCTGGTGGCCTGTCACGAGTGTCACGACCGGTCGGGGGCAAAATACTGACCTCCGGTCCAGTATCAACGAGGAAACGCCGTCCAGATTTCTTGTCCTGAACGAAGAGGAGGCTCTGTCGGCTGCCAGCCGCTTTAGCCATCAGCGGCGGCTGGCCCTAGCGTTTCCCTGAAACTTGCAGGGTGGGCGGCATCGACGGGCCTCCGCACCCCACCTCTGATGGTCGAAGCACAGCTGGTCACCCGTGTCGTCGTCTGCATTCCTGGGGCGTGGCTGCTCGGTTGCTGGGGCCGGGCGAGGCGGGCGTTGGGCTCGCGGCCTGGTGATTTGACTGACGGACGAACCGCTTTCGCGCTTGGCCCTCCACAGGACATCTGCCCGGGCGGCCACCTCACTGGGGTTGCTGAAGTCGGCGTCAGCTAACAACAAGTGGATCTCATCGGGAAGCTGTTCGAGGAAAGCCTGTTCGAACATCAGGCATGCCTTGTGTCCCTCGGCCAATGCCAGCATCTCATTCATTAGGGCGGATGGGGATCTATCCCCCAGGCCATCCAGATGAAGCAGGCGGGCGGCGCCCTCACGACGGGAGAGGCCGAAGGTCCTAATCAAAAGGTCTTTGAAAGCCGGGTACTTATGTTCCTCCGGAGGCGACTGGATTAAGTCTCCAACCTGGGCAGCTGTCTCTTGGTCCAGACAGCTAACCACATGGTAGTACTTCGTGGAGTCGGAGGTGATCTGCCGAAGGTGGAATTGCGCTTCGGCCTGGTCAAACCAGACGCTGGGCCGAAGTGTCCAAAAGGTGGGCAGCTTGAGGGCCACTGCATTGGCTGCTGCGCTGTCGTCCATTGCATGGGTCCAAAAGCCGTTTGGACCGTCGGGGTCAACAATGTAGCGGTTGCTACCGCGGAATAAAACAAGACGCTAGTCGGAGGATTGCCAAACAAGAACTGGTTTATTTTCCCGCCTTGCGCGGGCCCTTTAAGGGAGACTGTTCCCGCCCAAAACAACCGGCAATGACGTAAGTTCTACGTCATCAAGACTTTCCCGTGCGCGGGTTCTCCCCGTCGCTCGGAACGACGAGGCCCGCCGCCACCTTGGGCCTCGTCGCTGCGACGCCGCGCGACCCGACTGCCGAGCCGGTTCGCCCGACTAAACGGTGAGTCGCCAAACCATGTTATTTTCGCATCTCTCCAAAAACTGCCTCCCAATCTGCTCCTCAGTATCCCTACTGCTACCGGGGGGCCTATAGAATACTCTCAGGAGGGTAACTGCTCCTTTCTTGTTCTTAACCTCCACCCATATTGACTCTGGAGAGGATCCTTCTATATCATCTACCCTTTCTGTAGCTGTAACAGTGTCCCTGACCAGTATCACCACCCCTCCTCCTCTTCTCCCCCCCCATCCCTTTTAAAACACTGAAAACCGGGAATATTCAATATCCATTCTTGCCCCGATGTCAGTCATGTCTCTGTAATAGCCAGAATAGCTCTCAGTTCATCTCCCTTAAGCCTGATGCTTTTTGCATTCAAGTAAATGCACTTTAGCCTATCCACATTACTACTTTTGTAGCCTGTATTCTGCTTCTCCTCCCTCAAAGCCTCTCTACCTGTCAGATCTGACTTTTCCCCATCCCCGTCTTCCTCTAACCTACTCCTCCGGTTCCCTTCCCCCTCGCAATCTAGTTTAAACCCTCCTGGACCACCCTAGCAATCCTGGCCACAAAGCTATTGGTTCCCCTCAGGTTCGGGTGTAAACCGTCCTCTCTGTACAGGTTCCACCTTCCCGAGAAGAGATCTCAATGATCCAAAAATCTAAAACCCTCTCTCCTGCAGCAACTTCTCAGCCATGCATTTATCTGCCATCTCCTCCTATTCCTACCTTCACTATCGGATGGCACTGGCAGCAATCCCGAGATCGCTAACCTCGAGGTCCTGTCCTTTAGTTTTCTGCCCAGCTCGCTAAACTCACTTTTCAGGACCTCATCCCTCTTCCCACCTATGTCGTTGGTACCAACATGAACCACGATTTCTGGCTGTTCTCACTCCCGCTATAGAATCCTGTGGACACGATCAGTGACAACCTGGACCCTGGCTCCTGGGAGGCAACATCCCATCCAGGATTCATGCTCACTGCTACAGAACCTCCTATCTGTTTCCTGACTATCGACTCCCCTATAACTCCTGCCTTCCTCTTCTCCCTTCATTTCTGAGGAGCAGGACCGGTCCTGGTACCACAGACCTGGTTACTGCTGCTAGGCCCTGGCAGGTAAACTCCCTCAATAGCCTCCAAAGCGGATAACTACATCTACACAAGGTGCATCCAGCTGCAGCTCCTTACAGACCGTGTTGGGGAATTGTAGCTGCAGGTGGATGACCTTTGGCTCCTACAGGAGAGTGAAGACTTCATAAATAAGAGCTACAGGGAGGCAGTCACGCTGAAGTTGCAGGAGGCAGGTAGCTGGGTGACTGTCAGGTGAAGGATGGAGAATAGGCAGAGAGTACAGAGTACCCCTGTGGCCATTCCCCTCAATAACAGGCATACCGTGTTGAATAGTGTAGGCGATATAACCTATCAGGAGAAGGACGCAGTGACTAGTTCTCTGCCACTAAGCCTGGTCGTGTGGTGCAGAAGGGAAGTGGGAAGAATAGGAAGGTGGTAGTGATCGGGGATTCCATGGTAAGGGGGGCAGACAAGAGATTCTGTGGACGCCAAAGAGACTCCCGGATGGTATGTTGCCTCCTGGGTGCCAGGGTCAGGGATGTCTCAGATCGGGTCCACAGCATTCTGAAGGAAAGTGTGAAAAGCCAGAGGTCCTGGTACATATTGCTACCAAAGACAAAGGTAGGAAAAGATATGAGGTCCTGAAGAGGGAATATAGGGAGTT
Organism: Pristis pectinata; assembly: GCF_009764475.1. Lineage (NCBI taxonomy): Eukaryota > Metazoa > Chordata > Chondrichthyes > Rhinopristiformes > Pristidae > Pristis > Pristis pectinata. The sequence goes on along the minus strand of NC_067425.1, from coordinate 38,002,498 downwards.
AGGTAGGAGGCTGAAAAGCAGCTCATCAGGGGCAGTAATCTCTGGATTGCTGCCTGTGCCACGTACCAGTGAGCGTAAGAATAGGATGATTTGGCAGATGAATGCATGGCTGAGAAATAGGTACGGGGGCAGGGTTTCAGATTTATTGGTCATTGGGATCTCTTTTGGGGAATGTATGACCTGTACAAAAGGGACGGGTTACACCGGAATTGTAGGGGGACCAATATTCTTGCGGGCAGGCTTGCAAGAACTGTTAGGGAGGGTTTAAATTAGTTTGTCAGGGGGATTGGAACCAGAGTGATAGGTCAGAGCTCGGTTCATTCAGTGTACAAATGGATGCAGTGTGTAGAAAGACTGTGAGGAAGGATAGGCAGTTGAAAGGGCAACCCTGCAGTCAGTTGGATGGGCTGAAGTGTGCCTACTTTAATGTGAGAAGTATCAGGAATGAGGCTGATGAACTCGGAGCGTGGGTGAGTACGTGGAACTACGATGTGGTGGCCATTAGAGACTTGTCTTTTGCAAGGGAAGGAATGCCTGCTGGATATTCTGGGATTTAGATGTTTCAAAAGGGACAGAGGCGGAGGTAAAAGCGGTGGGAGGGTGGCTTTGCTGATCAGGGACAGTGTCACAGCTGTATGAAGGGAGAATGTCCTGGAGGGATTGTCTCCTGAATCAGTAAGGGTGGAAGTCAGAAACAGGAAGGGAGAGATCACTCTCTTGGGAGTATTCTACAGACCTACCAATAGCAACAGTATGTGGACAGGCCGATTAGAGGAGAAGCCATACTGGACCTGGTACTAGGCAATGAGCCTGATCAGGTTTCAGATTTCTCGGTGGGAGAGCATTTTGGAGACAGTGACCATAACACCTTGACCTTTACCATAGCCTTTGAGAGAGATAGGAGCAGGCGATATAGGAAAGTATTTAACTGGGGGGAGAGGGAATTATGATGCTATTAGGCAGGAACTTGGGAGTGTAAATTGGGAACAGATGTCCTTGGAGAAGTGCACAGATGAAATGTAGAGGTTGTTTAGGGAGTACTTGCATGGGGTTCTGGATAGGTTTGTCCCATTGAGGCAGGGTAAGGATGGTAGAGTGAAGGAACCGTGGTTGACACAAGATGTAGAATATCTTGTCAAGAAGAATAAAGAATCTTACCTCAGGTTTAGAAAGCATGGATCAGGCAGGGCTCTGGAGAGTCAAGGTAGCCAGGAGGGAGCTTAAGAGTTGACTTAGGAGAGCTAGAAGGGGGCATGAGAAGTCCTTGGCGAGTAGGATCAAGGAAAACACCAAGGCATTCTACATGCATGTGAAGAATAGGAGGATCACTAGAGTAAGGGTAGGACCAATCAGGGATAGAAGAGGAAACATGTGCCTGGAGTTGGAAGAGGCAGGGGAGGTCCTTAATGAATACTTTGCTTCAGTATTGGTATTGGTTTATTACTGTCAATTGTATCAAGAAACAGGGAAAATCTTGTCTTGCATACCGATCGTACAGGTAAATTCATTACTAAGTAAAGTTACATTGAGTTAGTACAGTGTGCATTGACGTAGTACAGGTAAAAAACAATAACAGTACGGAGTAAAGTGTCACAGCTACAGAGAAAGTGCAGTACAATAAGGTGCAAGGTCGCAAAAAGGTAGATCGTGAGGTCATAGTACATCCCATTGTATCAGAGAACTGTTTAATAGTCTTATCAAAGTGGGGTAGAAGCTGTCATTAAGTCTGGTGGTACGTGCTCTCAGGCTCCTGTATCTTCTACCTGATGGAAGAGGAGAGAAGAGAGAATGTCCCAGGTGGGTGGAGTCTTTGATTATGCTGGCTGCTTCACCAAGAAAACGAGAGGTAAAGACAAAGTCCAAGGAGGGGAGGCTGGTGTCCGTGATGCGCTGGGCTGTGTCCAAAACTCTCTGCAGTTTCTTGTGGTCACAGGCAGAGCAGTTTCTGTACCAAGCCATGATAAATCCAGATAAGATGCTTTCTATGGTGCATTGGTAAAAGTTGGTGAGAGTCAAAAGGGACAAACCAAATATCTTTAGCCTCCTGAGGCAGTAGAGGTGCTGGTGAGCTTTCTTGGCTGTGGCATCTACGTTATTTGATCAGTACAGGCTGTTGGTGATGTTCACTCCCAGGAACTTGAAGCTCTCAACCCTCTCAACCTCAGCACAATTGATGTACACAGTTGCATGTACACCACCCCCTTTCCTGAAGTCAATGACCAGCTCTTTTATTTTGCAGACATAGAGCGAAAGGCTGTTGTCATGACACCATTCCACTAAGCTCTCTATCTCCTTCATGTACTCTGACTCATTGTTGTTTGAGATACAGCCTACAAAGGGATACAGCCTGCAAACTTGTAGATGGAGTTAGAGTAGAATCTCGCCACACAGTCATGAGTGTATTGGGAGTAGAGTAGAGGGCTGAGTCCTTGACGCTTGTGAGGATGGCACACAACAGGCTGATATGCCAGGGCACGTTGTCGTGAGGAAAGAGGATGTGCTGGAACTTTTGAAAAACATTATTATAGACAAGTCACCAAGGCCGGACGGGATATATCCAAGATTATTACAGGAAGCGAGGGAAGAGATTGTTGCACCTCTTGTGATGATCTTTGCCTCCTCACTGGCCAAAGGAGTAGTGCCAGGTGATTGGAGGGTGGCAAATGTTGTTCCTTTCTTTAAGAAAGGGAGTACGGATAACCTGGAAATTGCAGACAAATTAGGCTTACTTCAGTGGTGGGCAAATTATGGAGAAGATTCCTTGAGACAGGATTTATGGGCATTTAGAGAAGCATAGGCTGATAGTGAACAAGATGAGGGCGGTTTGCAACATAAACTGTTACCAAAGATAAAAAGAACATTCATTTTATTAATTTAATAACGAGAGTCAGTGGATATTTCAGCCCCAGCATTATCTCATCTCTGATCTTCCCCTGCGTCCCTGCATAAATCAATGGGTTCACGCAGGAACACAAGAACTGAAGCAAGTAGCCGCTTTCTTCCAGAGGGAAAACTGAGTCACTGAAATTGGAACCTGAAAAGTAAGTGACGTCGGCAATGCGAATGTAGAGGAAAGTTATCAGCACCAGTAGCCACAAGAGGATGAAGATACCTGAGACACTTAGGAGCAAGACGATAGACTTCCTGCGGCGGTCCATCTCCGGGTCGCTCTGTCTCTCACTGTTTCCACCGCCCTGGATTCTCCTGCGGATTCCAATGGCTCTTAAAATGTGCCTGACAGTGAGGAAATTGAGCAGCAAAATTAAAAGGAAAGGCAGACAAGGGACTAAAATGCTGTCGATCCAGTCATGTGCTGCCCAGACAGGCGATGTATAAACCGCTGACTTAACTTTGCACGGTGTGGGCTCGGTTTTATGAGGAGGTTCATAGACAAAATAGACAAACACATTTTTGAAACAGCTCAGGGCAGCAACCATTCCGATCACCACAGCCGCCGTTCGCTCCGTGCAATATTTCATTTTCAATTTTTGGCAGCAAATAGCCACAAAGCGATCAAAGGTGAACATCACCGTTACCCAGACGGACCAGTCTCTTACAGCATAAGCTACGGCGAGATTCACACTGCAGGCCGGAACGATGGTCAAGAAACTGGACGGGAAAGTCATGGGAACAATCCGAATTAATATCACACCTGTGATAATGACCAGGAGATCCGTCACTGCCATCGACAGCAAGTAGACAGTGATACATCTGGAGAGACCACATCGTCTGCGGAACATTACCCCAATAACAGCCAAGTTAGCTGCAATAGAGGAAAACAAAGGGAGTGCATGTGTGTTAGTGATTGGGAGTGTGTTTGAATCTGTGCTGTGAAAGTACATGTGTGTGTGGTTCTGTGTGTGGTGTGTGTATTTATGCTTGTTGTGGCAGTGATATTTGTATTTGTGGTTTGTATAGGTGGTGTGTATTAAGTGTATGCATTACATACTTTTTGGAATATATGTCGTGTGTGGTGCATATTTTGTTTTTTGAATGTGTGTGTGTGTGACAGAGTGTGACTCAGATAAAATTGTACTCGACAGTATTCAGTGTGACGTTTATCACTTTGATACTTGGAACTGAGTTGACAGACAGTTACCCCACTAAGAATTCTATCATGTGATTAACTGCGCTGTGATGTTGCAACATACTTCAGTTTGGATCTTACCATAGAGTCTTTCTCTGTGGACAACATCCAGAGCAAGAACGTTATCTTCCGCTGAAAATGTCAACACCATGAACTTGCATCTTGTTCGTGAGCTCTTCCATATGACCTGGAAAAAGCTTCTTTTTCTACAAGTTTCACCCCATCCAATATTTATCCCTCTGGTTCAACAATGCCATCGACCCCTCCTCTTGTGAAGACAGCCAGTTGGATGTTTGGAACTCTCTTCCTCAAAGCAATATATACATATTTAAGCCACGTTTGCATGTGGATTTGAAGAGGGCTGTAGACATGGTGCTAAGAAGTGGGATGAGACTTTTCCCACTGGCACAATGACAGTGCACCAACTGGCCCAACATTATAAATCCTCATAACTCCGTTAAATCACAGATCACTGCTGCAAAGCTGCGCTCCCTCGGATGTCCCTTTCACATGTATGTCTTCATCTACCAAACCAATTCCGTATTTCACTCTGCTCCCTCCCCACATGTACCACTAATCATCTGGTTTGTCCAATCTACATGTAGTGTAAGATGTCCCATAATTTTCCTCCTTCACCAAGAATACCAATATCAAGCCCTATTACACCATGCACTCCTCCTCTTGCCTCCACTAATTTGAGCTAAAATCCCATACATCACGATTCATCAATGACCAATCTTCCACATTGCACCGTCCATAAATTCATTTTCATCATGATTCTGCAGCCAGTACATTGAATCACAAAATCTCCAGTTCAAATCCCCATCCTGCACTTACTGACTTACTGGATCCCCATTTCCCTACTTCAACATTCTCATGCTGTTTTCTAAACACTCCACATCCTGTTTGAAACTCCTTAATGTAAATTTAGTCTTAAATTTTGTTTGCAACTGTTCATACAAGTGCCATAAGAAAAGAAATTGCTTCTATTAGAGTTGGGGGTTTACCATCAGAATGAGAAGAGATCAAAACCAGATTAGAAGTTGGAGCTTGTGCCGCAAATCCACCGCAAATTGTGATAAAATGCAGTATAAAGAACTAAAATTTAAAAGGAATAAAATATTCATTTAAACTGGTTCAACCAATGGTAGAAACAATTAAAGGGTATTAATGATGCTGAGAGAATAGCAGTGATGCAACATTTCACAACATTTTGCAGATTGATAATTAACACGAATACTTTACCAGGAATGCCGATGACTGCAATGATGGAATAGCAAATGGCCAACCCCAGGACTTGTGGAACTCCATGCATTGCTATTGAAAACCTTTGGTGTACAACACACTGCATTCACAGTCTGTTATATTTATACCCGACATCAGTCACCAGGGAGCAGATTAGGAAGGCGTCTTTGTTTTTTTTATGCTAATTACATGAATTGAAACAAGCAACTTAAAGCCGCTGATGCCAATAATTGTTTTGATGAATAAATGTGTCGAATGTGTAATCCTGCTTCCATTTCTTCCAAGTCTTAAAGGGTGGATGTAATTGATGAAAGCTCTCTTTGGCCCATTGAATACAGCAACCTGGAATAAGACGTCTTTGGCAGTAATGAATGAAGGACACATTTGATTTAGTTTATAGCATGATAAAAGCCAAAGTCAAGTTTACTGTCATATGCACATGTGCACATGTGTGCACAGGTGCAATGAAAAACCTTCACAGGCACATGGCATCAATTAAGCAGCATTCACAACAATAACATCAATTAAACACAATTTCTACGAGAAATAACACAATTTGAACCAAAAAGTAACCTGTCCATTTTAGTATAAAGACATTAAAGTGGTCATAGTGTTGGTAAACTCCAGTGATGAGGGTTGTGCTGGTTGGTTCAAGAACTGAATGGTTGTTGGGAGTAGCTGTTCCTGAACCTGGTGATGTGGAACTTCAGGCTTCTGTACCTCCTGCCCGATGGTAGCTGCAGGAAGATGGCATGGCCCAGATGGTGGGGATCTTTGATGATGGATGTTGCCTTCTTGAGGCAGCGCCTCCTGTAGATACTACCGATGGTAGGGAGGGATGTGGCAGTGATGTATTGGGTAGAGTCCACTACCCTTGCAGATTCTTACATTCCTGCGCACACGAATTGCTGTTCATACCATGATGTAACCAGTCAGGCTACTTTCAACAATGCATCTGTAGAAGTTTTTTGAGTGTTTACCGACAAGCCAACCTTCCTTAACCTTCTAAGAAAGTAAAGACGTTGGTGCGCTTTTCTTGTGACTGCATCTCTTTGCAGGGCCCAGGACTGGTCAGCCAGTATGTTAACACCCAGGAATCTAAAGCTGCTGACTCCCTCCACCACCAATCCCCCAATGTAGACTGGTGCTTGTTCACCCTCCTTCCCCTTCCTGAAGTCATCAATCAGCTCTTTAGTTTTACTGACGTTGCAGCACCAGTCAACCAGGTGTCCTATCTCGCTCCGGTAAGCTGACTCATCACCACCTGTGATTCATCCAAAAACAGTGGTGTCGGTAGCGAATTTGTACATGGAGTTGTGCTTAGCCACACAGGTCATGTCATATGTAGAGTAGAGCAAGGGACTAAGAACGCAGCCTTGAGGTACACCTGTGTTGATGGTCAGCGAGGAGGAGATGTTGTTACCCATCTGTCGATGAGAAGGTTGAGTATCCAGTTGCAGACAGAGGCACAGAGGCCCAGGTCTTAAAGCTTAATGATGAGTTTGGATGGGATGATTGTATTGAATGCAGATCTGTAGTCGGTGAACAGCAGACTGACGCATGTGTTCCTGTTGTCCAGATAGCCCAGAGCAGGGTGAAGAGTCAGAGGAATCTCATCTGTGTTTGACCTGTTCTGGCGGTCGGAAAATTGAAGCGGATTCAGCTCAGGCAGGAGTTGGTTTGCGCTGCACACAACCCCTAGAAGCACTTCATTACAGTTGGTGTAAGTGCGACCGGACTGCAGCCATTGAGGTCGGTCACCACGGTCTTCTTGGGCACTGATACAATAGGTACTTTGTCGAAGCAGATGGGAAACTTAGGCTGCAGAAGCGGGAGGTTGAATATGTTCATAAACACTCCAGCCAGTTGGTCCCACAGATCTCTGTTACTCGGCCCAGTACATCGTCTGGACCAGGCGCCTTTCGTGTATTCACCCTCTTGAAGGATGCCTGGTTGTAGGCCTCAGAGACGGAGATTACAGGGTCAGCTGGAGATGTGGGGGCTTATGTGGGTGTGTCATAGTTCTCCCTGTCAAAGAGTACATAAAAGGCATTGAGCTCATCCGGGAGTGATGGGTCGTTGCCACTTATGCTGCCCGATCTCACCTTGTAGGAAGTTATATTGTGCAAGACCTGCCACAGCTGTCGAGCATCCATCTGTGATTCCAGCTAATCCGAAATTGCCTGCTTCCGCTCGCAATGGCCTAACGGAGGTGGTACCTGGACTTCTTATATGACTCCAGATCGCAAACCCTAACCACCACAGATGTAGCCCACAGCAGATTACGAACCTCCTGGTGCATCGAGGGCTTCTGGTTGGGTTGTGAGTTAGCTGGCAGTGAAAAAAAATTATCCCTCTTGTGTTCATTGATCTAGTTACTGGAGATTCAGTCTCACTGTACCCTACCACTTTGATTGGTTTACGTCTCCATTATCTTGTTCCACTCTCCTTCATTGCGATCTGTGCCTTATTCCGTACTCCATATCTTAATAGGGTGGGAAATTGTGCTTGTGGAGGGTTTTAATATGTGGGGGTGTTGGTAAGGGTTAGTCGGGGTGTTGGCATGGGTTAATCGGGGTGTTGGCTAGGCTTCTGTAATGTTAGGTTTAGGGGAAGGGGCTAGGGGAGGTGGTGGTAAATTTAGGACACGGTTGTAAGTGTTTGGGGGAATCTATGTGAGTGTATGTGGGATCGGTAGGGGTGCCCGTTGGCTGGTCTGTGTGAGGAAGCTGTATGTGATCTGTACATCGGGATGCATATCGGGTGGCGGGGGGTGGAACATGGAATGTGCTTTGTCGGGGGATCCGGCTGACACCCAGGCTAAGTGTTTTGGGGGGAAATTACGGGAGTGTATGTGTGATCAGAATGGGTGAGTGTTGCCTGGTCTGTGTTGGGGGACAAAAGTTGTCTTAGACCCTAACTTAAATGTACCGGGAAATGTGTGTGATTAGGGGTTTGTACAGGTGAGCTGGTCTGTTGGGGGTGGGTTCTGTCTGGGTCAGGGTGTGAATGTGTGGGAGTGTATGTCAGGTGAGGAGGAAGATCTTTTTTTGGCAATGGGTCCCCAGTCAGAGTCAAATTCATCGGGAACGTGTGACCCTAATCTTTTTAAGCCTAATTTACTAGGACCGATTCTGAATATTTTTAATGTGTGGCGACTCACCGTTTAGTCGGGCGAACCGGCTCGGCAGTTCGGTCGCGCGGCGTCGCAGCGACGAGGCCCAAGATGGCGGCGGGCCTCGTCTTTCCGAGCGACGGGGAGAACCCGCGCGCGGGAAAGTCTTGATGACGTAGGACCTACGTCATTGCCGGTTGTTTTGGGCGGGAACAGTCTCCCTTAAAGGGCCCGCGCAAGGCGGGAAAATAAACCAGTTCTTGTTTGGCAATCCTCCGACTAGCGTCTTGTTTTATTCCGCGGTAGCAACCGCTACAAAAGTATTTTTTTGTTTTTTTTTCTTCTTTTACTGATTTTTTTAGCCTTGGTTTAGACGGTTTGGGGAGTGGGTTTGTAACCTCTCCCGTAACCTCTCAATCCATGTGACTCAATCCATGTCTTCTCTGCTCTCTTTCTCTGGGAGGTTGACAAGTTCAGGTTAGTTACCAGGCCCAGGATCTCTAAGACTGGATCCCGTGCTGCTGGAAATGCCTGCTGACAGGTCTGCTCTGCTCTTGCCCTGTAATCGCCTCAGGTGCCCTGTGAGTCGTACCCTTAGGCTGTTACCTGTTTCTCCTATGTATAAGATGTGGCACTCTTTACACTGGATGGCATAGACTAGATTTTCCTGCCCACAGGTTATCCTCTGCTCTATCCGTGCCCATTTTCCTGTCGCTCTGTTGTGTAAGCTTTTTGCTATTTTTAAATGTTTACATGTGTCTCCCACCACAGTTCCGAGCTGTGTACAGTTTTCTACTAACTAATAGGTCTCTCAGATTCTTGGCCCTTTCAAAAGCTGACACTATTGTGTATGCTCCCAGTGAGCTCACCTCTCCCTTCAGTTGTTGAAAGTGGCTCTTAATTAGTGTGTGGATATTGATGGCCGTCCCTGTTATCAGTAGAAGCTTGGGTGTTGCCTTATTCTGCGGTCTGGGTTTTGTCAGGCCTCTCAAGAAATCTGATTTGATGTGTCTGAGTCTGCGTTTACTGCAACCTCTCTGTAGAAGATAGTCGTGGCCTGCTTGAAATCCTCCTCCCTGCTGAAAATGCGGTGGAAGCGGCTCAGTTGTGATCTGACGATGCCCCTGAAGGTGTGTTTGGGGTGATGGCTCTCTATGTGCAGGAGGGTATGGGTGTCCGTTGGCTTGAAAAAGACTTTAGGCGCTAGTTTCTTGCCTACCTTTTTCTGCTGCTAGTTTAAAAACGGTGGTGTCTAGGAAATCAACTTTCTCTCTACTCGTGGTGGCCTTCATTTTATGGAGGGGTGATGTGTGTTCAGGATTTGGTTGAATTCCTCTAATTCTCTCTCAGAATATGTCTAGACACCCCAGATTTTATCTAGATATCTGTAGAGGTGCATGGGTTTTTTTGGGACATTTCGGAAATACTGTCTTCTCCCGCTTTGCTATGTATGTGTTGGCATAGGCCGGGGAAAATTTCTTTCCCATTGCCGTGCCTTTTACCTGTAGGTAGAATTCATAATTGAATTCAAGTTCATTTTTTGTCAGGCTCAGCTGGAGAGTTTGATTAAAGCCTCGTCTGACGTCTCCGGGTCTGGGTATTTCTGCAAGATCTCTCTGACTGCCTCGATTCCCTTGTCTGTGTCTATATTTCTGTACAGGCTTCCAATGTCCATGGTGTAAAGTATGGTGTCATGGGGCACTGAGAGAGAATTGACCAGTTGGAAAAAGTGGTACGTGCCTTTGATGTAACTGGGGTGTTTCTGTGACAGTGGATTCAGGAAGGAGTCAATGTATTCCGCTATCATGTAGGACTCACTGCCACAGTCCGACATGATGGGCTTTTCCGGAGGGTCTTCTCCGGGAACAATCCAAGTATCCGGCTTCTTGTGTATTTTGGGGAGAATGTAAAACTTTCTTGCCTGGGATTGTGTCCCTGTCAAGTATTGAAATTGATTCTGGTTGATGCGCCTACCCCTTCTCAGCTCCTCTAGAATGTCTCTGATCTCCTGTTGTGTTTCCAAGTACATAGGCTCTGTCAGTTTAGTGTAGTGTTCTGTGTTGTTCAACTGTCTGTGTGCCTCTAATAGGTATTGCTGCCTGTCCATGATGAGTATACTGCTCCCCTTGTCTGCTGGTTTTAATGACAATCTCTTTATTCTCTTTAAGTTCTTTAAGGGCCGCTCTTTCTTTCTTAGTTAGGTTAGGCTTAGCTTTAACCTCTGCTACCCTTTCAATAGCTCTTGTCATTTCTCTCTCAAATTTGAAGATTTCAGGTGAAATCTCCTTCATCTCTGGCATCCAGTCTGAGGGAGGAGTGAAGGGAGTCCTCCCAGAGCCTGAGGCACCAAAGTAGTTTGCTAGTATAAGTCTTCTATAGAATTTATCCACATCCATCTGGATCTGTCATTGTGGAGTTTTGCAGTCAGTACAAAAGTCAGACCCCTGTTCAGAACCCTTGCCTGGGTTTCGATGGGCTTAAATGTACGGGAGAGGTTAACGACAGTTTCTCCCAGTCGTGGACCTTGCCTCTCTCGGCTTTGTCTCCATTCTAGTTTAAAGACTGCATCCACGCCTTAACCATGTTTAAGGCTGTCTTCTTCGTCCAGTGTATATGGTCCTGGCATACTCTAAATTGTCTAACAGGGATGGCTGTGATGTAGTTTTTAGTTTTAATGTATTCGTTCAGCTGCCTGAGAGTCACCTGTTCTGACTCTGGCAGTGCCTGACTGAAATTGATCTCAGCGACCCAGATACTGGCATTGGGAAATTTGCCACTAGCCATCTTCAGTAGTCTCTGAAGCTCTTTGGTAGCAGTTAGGGGTCTCTGTGATCGGTTATTTTGACCAAGGGAGAGGATGACATTTTTAGTTTCTAACTGTGGCTCTAACTTCCCCAAGATAGCGGTGGCGTGACTGAATTTGCCTCCTTGATAGCTGTCCAATTGCAAGTCTTTGTTAGGGCACCTTTTATTCCTGGAGATATTAGAGTCATCAATGATTATGATAGGTTTATCTGGCCTCAGTCTCCAATTTAAATTCCTCTGTTTAGAATTAGGGTGCCTAGTTATTTCCCCCGGTTGCTGGGATCCTGCTGTGCTCCGCTCTGGCACTGTGGGTCCCGGCATGTGTGACCTAAGGGGATAGGGGGGTCCCAGTCTGCACCCGTGTGCCAGCTCGAAGAGTCTGCCTGCGTGTCTGCACCTGGGCCGGGGGGAGCGGGGCTCCAAAGTGGACTCAAGTTCCGAGGAAAACCCGAGCTGGATCTCGGGAGGGGGAGCCGGGCTCCCGAGGAAAACTAGGGTCCGGAGGAGAACTCAGGCTCCTGCCGGGTCTCAGGGGTGGAGGGTCAGGAACCTCGTGGTCCTGGACCCGTCTGCCTGCCTGTGAGGTCTCGGCGCTCAAGGTGGTCCTGCAGAGCTCTGGCTGCGGGTTCGCGGAACCGGTGGATGGGGTTGGGGGCGACTGTTTGGTTCGCCCCTTCCTCTGGGGACGAGGGGGGACAGGCTTCAGGACGGCGCTCCAGTCCATCCCGGCACCTTCGTTCCACGGGTCGGTCCCGGAGCGGCGCGACTCCCGCGGGCTGCTGGCTGGGGCTGCGGGCTGGGCTACCACGCAGTCCTCCTGCCGGCAGATGACAACTCGAGGATGCTGCCTGACTGGGTTGGGGGCCGTCAGACAGACCACGCTGGGGGCGGTGTGTCGTCGGTTCTGGGACCTCTACTTTTTGTGATATTTATAGATGACTTAGATGAGGGGGTGGAAGGCTGGGTTCGTAAATTTGCAGACGACACTAAGATCGGCGGTGTTGTGGATAGTGTGGACGGCTGTCGGAGCTTACAGAGGGATATTGATAGGATGCAGAGCTGGGCTGACAAGTGGCAGATGGAGTTCAATCCGGAGAAGTGTGAGGTAGTAGACTTTGGAAGGACAAACTCCAGGGCAGAGTACAGTGTAAACGGTAAGGTACTTGGCAGTGTGGAGGAGCAGAGGGATCTGTGGGTTCATATTCACAGTTCATTGAAAGTGACCTCACAGGTGGAAAGAGCAGTTAAGAAGGCCAATGTGATGTTGGCTTTCATAAGTCGCTGGATTGAATTTAAGAGCAGCGAAGTGATGATGCAGCTTTATAAAACTCTAGTTAGGCCACACTTGGAGTAATGTGTTTAGTTCTGGTCGCCTCATTATAGGAAGGATGTGGAGGCGTTGGAGAGGGTGCAGAGGAGATTTACCAGGATGCTTCCTGGATTAGAGCGTATTCAATATGAGGAGAGGCCTAAGGTGCTAGGGCTTTATTCACTGGAAAGGAGGAGGATGAGAGGCGACATGATAGAGGTATATAAAATATTGAGAGGAATAGAGAGAGTAGACAGTCAGCGCCTCCTTACCAGGTCACCAATGCTCAAGACGAGAGGGCATGGCTTTAAGGTTATGGGTCGAAGGTTCAGGGGAGATGTCAGGGGGAGGTTTTTCACCCAGAGAGTGGTTGGTGCATGGAATGCACTGCCTAGGGTAGTGGTGGGGGCAGATACATTGGACAGGTTCAAGAGTTTGTTGGATAGGCATACGGAGGAATGTGAGATAGAGGGATATGCAGGAGGAAAGGGTGAGGTAGTGTGATGGTGGTTTGATGGACGGCACAACATGGTGGGTCGAAGGGCCTGTTTTATGCTGTGCTATGGTTCTATGGTTTGGGAGTTGGGTAGGACGGGGGCTCGGTTCTGCACGACCCAGAAGCCGTCCCTGGAGTTCGAGCGTCTGTTCCCCTCGTTGCCCTGGGATACGGGTTCCTTGGTCCGGGACAGCGTGGGGACGGCATCGGGAACGGTGTGGGATCGCCCGCGGGACCCATCTGCCCCGTTCGGCAGATTGGCCTGTTGCTGCTGCCCAGACCTGGAGATTAAATCGAAAACACGTTTTTGGACCACCTCCGTTTTAGTTTGGAATTTGTGTTGCAAATTTCGTTTATTCCAGATCATCGTTTTGGAGACCGCCTCGTGAAGCCGGTCAGTCAGGTCCGATTCCAACAAATTTTGCTCCAGATTACGCAGGCTGATTTGGTAATGTTCAATTAAAGTTTGTCGTGTTTGGTTGGCCCAGGTCTCAGCGTTTTCAGCCAATTTATGCAGAGTGTCCTGGCTGGGGTTGGCCGCATTAATAAAGTAAGTCAATTTGTGTGCCTGCCTGCTGGTCCCCCTTGGTGGCCGGGTCTGTTGTTCCAAGACTCTGAGTTGGTGCAGAGTCTGGGCTATTCTATAAATGATCCTAACAAACGTCGAAAAAGTATCCAGGGGTAGCCCTAGATTCTTGTGACTGCCCGGGTACCGGTTGGGCCTGCCGTGTTGACCGGTGGTACCCCCTCCTTCGGCTCTTATCACTCATTGTCCCGGTAGAAGGTGAAGTGGACAATCGCAAATCTGCGCTCGAACCGGTTCACGCAAAGATGTGCTTACCGCCTGTCCTGGGGTTCGATCAATTCACATCCTCCACTTGCTTGTGAAAAGCACTCTTCCCGACTGGGAGAGAATCCAGTTTCGCTTCCTCTCGAGCTTCAACAGGGACAGAGGTCTAACAAGTTTAGGTGGGCTCTTTTGAAGGTAGGCTGATGCGCCCCTCCGTTCTGGAAGATTCTTCCTCACCCTCACTTGTTGATTTGCAGTTATTTTTTTTTTGAGTTTGCATCTCAGGATTGGCTGCTGTCAGCTGGTGTTGCTAATGGCTTCACTTGTTGCACACTGATTGTTGTTGTTGTAGGGAGTGGGGGCTGAAAGTAAGGTCACCTCACTGACAAACTGAGGGGCCCTAGTTTATGAGTTTTTATTTTTTATTTTTTAATTTTACTAGCTAAAATTTATTAGTTTTAATTTGGTCATCTGCTCTACTGGATTGTAGCAGCTTGGGTGGGGGTCTGTTAAGATCACCTCACTGAAACATGCTAGTGCCACTGGCTGATGTGCTTGTGTTTACTAGATGGGCTGCAAATGGTCTTAAGCAACACCTTGTTCGTTTGCTCAGCAATCTGGCCATCCATCCCATCGCTTATCCTGTCTGCTTTTAATTGTCGGATCAGGAGTGCTCCATTCTTTGAATTGAGTAGTCCTGACCCTCTCCCTTGCATTTTTATTAGTGGACTTCCATATTCTGCATTACCATTTTATTTGCCAACACATTATTTTAAATTTGTTTGTGTTATTTTATTAAGATTCTATTTACAATTTATAATTAATTAAATAATTTCTGATTTGGGCGCTGGGGACCCTGGATTTGGGCGTTTGGTACTTTAGCAGGGACTCCGTAGGCACAGTTTAAGGTCGTTCTTGTTTTTCTGTGATCCCAACTTGGGCTCAGTTCTCAAGGATCATCCTCACCTCTTGTTTTTCTGCTGGCGCTTGCGGACCAAGATAATAAAAAACATGTCACTTCAAGGTTAGGTTGTGAATTAGCGGAGAGTGGGAAAATTATCCCTCTTGTGTTCATTGATCTCGTTACTGGAGATTCAGTCTTACTGTACCCTGCCATACAAACCATAGAAAACCACAGCACGGAAAACAGGCCATTTGGCCCTTCTAGTCTGTGCCGAAACATTATTCTGCTGGTCCCACTTACCTGCCCCCAGCCCATACCCCTCCAGTCCTCTCTCGTCCATGTATCTATCCAATTTACTCTTAAAAGTTAAGAGTAAGCCCGCCATTGTCACATCAGATGGCAGCCCATTCCACACTCCCACCACTCTGAGTGAAGAAGTTCCCTCTAATGTTCCCCTTAAACCTTTCCCCTTTCACCCTGAAGCCATGTCCTCTCGTACTTATCTCTCCTAATCTGGGTGTATTAACTCTGTCTATGCCCCTCATCATTTTGTAAACCTGTATCATATCTCCCCTCATTCTTCTCCACTCCAAGGAATAAAGTCCTAACATGCTCAATCTTTCCCTGTAACTCAACTCCTGAAGACCCGAAAACATTCTTGTAAATCTCCTCTGCACTCTTTCAATCTTACTGACATCCTTCCTGTAGTTCGGCGACCAGAACTGCACACAATATTCTAAATTTGGTCTCACCAATGACTTATACAACCTCACCAAACCATTCCAACTCCTATACTCAATACTTTGATTTATGAATGCCAGGATGCCAAAAGCCTTTTTTACAACCCTGTCTACCTGTGACTGTACGTTCAGAGAATTATGTATCTGAACTCCCAGATCCCTTTGTTCCTCCGCACTCCTCAGTGCCCTACCATTTACTGTGTATGTCCTCCCTTGATTTGTCCTTCCATAATGCAACACCTCACACTCGTCTGCATTAAATTCCATCTGCCATTTTCTGGACCATTTTTCCATTTGGTCTAGATCCCTCCGCAAGCTTTGAAAGTCTTCCTCGCTGTCCACAACACCTCCAATCTTAGTGTCATCCGCAAATTTACTAATCCAATTTACCACATTATCTTCTGGATCATTGATATATACAACAAACAACAATGGCCCCAACACAGATCCCTGAGGCACACCACTAGTCACAGGCCTCCTATCTGAGAAACAACCATCCACAACCACTCTTTGTCTTCTCCCACTCAGCCAATTTCGAATCCAATTTACAACCTTTCTATGGATACCCATTTACTGAACCTTCTGAACTAATCTCCCATGTGGGACCTTGTCAAAGGCCTTATTAAAGTCCATGTAGACAACATCCACAGCCTTACCTTCATGTACTTTCTTAGTGACCTCCTCAAAAAAATTCCACAAGATTTGTTAAACACTATCTACCACGCACAAAGCCATGCTGACTATCCGTAATCAACTCTTGGCTGTCCAAATACTTATATGTCCTATCTCTCAGAACTTCTTCCAATAATTTACCCACTACTGATCTCATGATCTACCTTGTTGTGACCTTGCACCTTATTGCACTGCACTTACTCTTTAGCTGTGACACTTTATTCTGTACTGTTATTGTTTTTACCTGTACTACATCAATGCACTCTGTACTGACTCAATGTAACTTTACTGTGTAATGAATTGACCTGTACGATCGATATGCGAGACAAGTTTTTCACTGTACCTCGGTACATGTGACAATAACAAACCAATACAACAACCCAGCTGCAGAACAATCCATGTCTCGAGCCCAGCTATTTCAATACAGTTCCAACACTCGCATATCCCTCACAGAAAGCAACCCTGCCCAGACACACATTATCCATAAAAAGCAGTAAAATCCATTCTGGAGAACGTCTACACAAGCACTCCACAATTCCTCAGATCCAACATGATAGATCGCAAAATCACAAAATGATTACAACACAGAAGACGTCCATTGATGCCTCACCAGAGCATTTCACTGGAATATCAAGATGCATGGGATCCACGGTGACTCGATAGATTGGATTGTTCATAAAAGGCACAGGGTCGTGGAGGAGGGGTGTTATTCTGCCTGGACGTCTTTGACCAGTGGTGTTCCACGGGCAATCGGTGCTGGGGCTCTGTTGTTTATGGTATTTATAAATGATTTGAAGGAAAATGCAGATGGGTGGGTTAGTAAATTAACAGAAGACACAAAGATTGGTGGAGTTATGGACAGTGTAGAGGGCTGTCAAAGATTATAGCAGAATATAGATCAGTTACAGAAATGGACGGAGAAATGACAGATGGAGTTTAAAAAGTGGAAGTGTGAGGTGTTACACTTTGGAAGGTCAAATGTAGGGGGAAAGTACACAGTTAATGTCAGGACCCTGAACAACATTGACGTACAGATGGATATTGGGGTCCAAATCCACAGTTCACTGAGAGTAGCCACACATAGAGATCAGGTGGTAAAGAAAGCATGTGACATGCTTGCTTTCAAGGAACTGCAGAGAGTTGTGGACACAGCTCAACATATCACGGCAACCAGTCCCCATCAATGGACTCTACATAACACTTTAGTTCAGCTGCACCTGTAGTAAGTGTACAAATCTGGTCACCCCATCACGGGAAGGTTGTGGAAGCTTTTGAAAGGGTGCAGAAGAGGTTTACTAGGATGCTTCCTGGATGAGAGGTTATGAGCTCAAAGGAGAGGTTGGAAATTTGGGTTGTTTTCCCTGGAACATCAGAGGCAGCGGGGGGTCCTGATAGAAGTATCCAAAATTATGAGAGGCACAGAAAGTGTAGAGAGTCGGAATTTTTTTCCCAGGATGGACATTTCAAATACGAGAGGACACAAATTTCGGGCGATGGGTGCAAGTTTTATTTACACATTGAGCGATTGATGCCTGGAACAGGTTGCGGTGGAAGCAGATATGCTCGTGGTGTTTGAGAGCCTGTTACAGAGACACATGAAGGTGCAGGGAATGGAAGGATATGGATCATGCACAATGAGAAGAGAGTTACATTCGGCATCATGTTCGTTGTGCGAAGGGCCTGTTCCTGTGCTGTACTGTTGTACGTTCTATGTTCACCAGTTCCATATCAGCTGCCTTGCAAATATTACCTGTCACATATTTCCCCAGTCCCCGCTGGAAGCCCACGATGGGACCTGTCTCCGCCACATCTGCAGGCCGTGTGTTCCAGATTCCAACCACATGCTGTGTGAGAAACGCGTCTTTTCATGTCATTCTTAATTCTCTTCTCCTTTACTTTACAGCTGCAACCTCTGACTCTCGCCCCCTCCAGCAGTGGGACTAGCTGCCACAATCCATTCTCTCCTTCATCATTTTATTCACTTCTGTCAAAGCTCACTCATCCTTCTCTAAAGGAACTGTTCCAGCATCTCCATTCTGTTCCTAGAACTATGGTCCCTCATCTCAGGTAACATTCACATCAATATTTTCTGTGAGCTCACTGATAACGAGGAAGTGGCACTTCCTCCACACTAACTGCTTGGTAATTCCGAGCACGGATTGAAAAGGATGACTCAGGTCCAGGCCTCATCAAAGCCTTGGGACAAACATGGACCAAAGGGTGAATGTGGGAGGAGAGGCGAGAATGACAGTCCCTTTATCAAGGCAGCATTTGATGGTCTGTCACATCGAGGAACCCTGATAGAACCAGTCAGTCATCATCAAGAGGACAACGCTCCAATGGTTGGAGTCATGGGAGCACACAACCAATGTCTGTGGTTCCTGGACGTCAATCACTGCAGTTCCAGAATATTTTTGCAGAAATGCTCAGGGCCCTGTCCTTGGCTCAACGATTATTAGCTTCTTCATCAATGTCCTTTCTCATAGAACATGGAACATGGAACATGGAACAGTGCAGTACAGGAACAGGCCTTCAGCCCACGATGTTGTGCTGAACTAATTAAAGCAGGAATTAAATGCCTCACTAATCTAATCCCATCTGCCAACATTATGTCCATATCCCTCCATTCTCTGTACATTCATGTGCCTGCATAAAAGCCTCTTAAATGCCTCCATCGGATTTGTCTCCGCCACTACCCCTTGCAGCACAATCCAAGCACCCACCACCCTGTGTAAAAAACTTGCCCCACACATCTCATTTCCCCTTACCCCCATTGGCCTTCGTGTATGTTTTCTAGTATTGGACATTTAGATCGAGGGAATGGACACCGGCTGTCCACTCTATCTACGACTCTCATAATCTTCTAAATCTCTTTCAGATCTCCCGTCAGCCTCCATCACTCCAGAGAAAACAACCCAAGTCTGTCCAACCTCTCCTTATAGCACATGCCGTCTAATCCAGGCAACATCCTGGTAAATTTCTGCTGCACCCTCTCCTGAGCTCCACATCCTTCCTATAAGGGTTGACCACAGTTGAATTCAATACTCCAGATATGTTCTGCTGGAGTTTTATAAAGCTGCAACATAGCTTCCCGACCCTTTAACTGAATGCCTTGACCAATAAAGCCAAGTATGCCATTCACCTTCTTTACCGCCCTATTGACCCTGACAAGCGAACTATGGACTTGTAACTCTAGATCGCTCTGAATATTAAAACTGTTAAGGGTCGTGTCATTAACAGAGGACTGACCCTTTACATTTGATCTCCCAAAGTGAAACACCTCACACAGCTGGGTGTATTGTGAAGTGTTATGGTTGTCTCGTGAGACCATTGATCACTTGGGTCAAAAGCCAAATCACTGTCAATCAAGGTCTGGCTCCACTCACCCATTAGTGCACAACCTTGACGTTTTTTCCTGTAAACACCTTTGTACCTGGCCCTGAACCGTTAGCTTGTTTGAATAACATGGGCTGGACCACCCAGCCTTCCAGCACTATAAAGAATGCCACATATGCATGATTCTCTGCCTTTCGATTGCTCCAGGAATCGTGAAACAACGCTGAAGAGACCATTGGTAAGAGTGTGCTCTTCCACAAGGGTTGGCAGTGTCCTAAGTAGATTCATTGTAGCGTAGAGCCGATGCTTGCATTGAGTTGAGGGGTCAGGCATTGTATTATTCCTTCCTTGATCATTTGTAACCAGTTTGTTATGTGCGTGTGTGTGCGTGAGTGTGTGTGTGTGTGTGTGTGTGTGCGCGCGCGCGCGCGCATCTCACTCTTGTTGCGATTTCCCCCACGTTTGCGATCACCTGTGTGCGTGTGTGTAAGTGTGTGTCTGTTCCCATTCATCCTGTCCTGCGTTTGTCTTTGTGAATAAAGCATTTTAACTCCAAAGACTGTATCCAGAGTCCTTCCCCTTTGAGGTCTTACAGACTTGTCTTCCAACACCGGGTTAAACTCCATCTGCCGTTTCTTGTCATTGTCATTGTCTATTGTCAAGTAAAGAAGTACTACGTACCTGCAGCAGCAACACAGGTACAGAGCATCATATAAGCAGCATTCACAAGAAAAATACGAATTAAACATAAATTATATATCCTTAAGCTTCAAATGCTCCAACGTGTAAAGTCCTACCTGCCCAACCTCTCCCTATAACTCAGGCCCACAGATCAAATGCCTTCTTCACCACCCTGTCTACTTCTGATGCCACTTTCAGTGAACGATGTAGCTGTTCTCTTTGCTCCCTCTATTCTACAATAATCCCTCAGATGCTACCATTCACTGTACAAGTCCCAGCCTGGATTGACTTTCTAAATTGCAACAGAAGACCTCCCTGTATTTTTGATAACTTTCCCCACGGTCTACAACACCACCTATTTTAGTGCCATCTGAAACTTATAAACTAAGCCTTGTACATTCTCATTAAATCATTGATATAGATGACACGGATGTTCCAGCACAGACCCTGAGGCACACCAGTAGACACATGCCGCCAGTCTGAGAAACAACCTTCAACCATCACTCTCTGCTTCCTATCATCAAACAAATTATGAATCCAGTCAGGTGAGATTCCCTGGATCCCATGCAATCCAAACTTCCACATGAGCCTTCCATGATGGACACTGTCAAAGGCCTTGCTAAGGTCCATACAGACAACGTCCACTGTCCTGCCCTTATCTATCCATTCGGTCACCTCTACAAAAAACTCTAATTGGTTTATCAGACACAATTCCCCACACAAAGCCATGTTGACTATCTCTAACCAGACCTTGCTGTCCAAATGCTGGTAGATCCTGTCCCGCAGAATCCCACCAGTAACTAACCCACCATTGATGTCAGACTCATCGGCAAGTCATTACCCGGCTTGCCTTTGCCGCACTTAGACCATAGAACATGGAACGGTACAGCACAGGAAGAGGTCCTTCGGCCCACAATGTTGTGCGGAACAAATTAAACTGGTAATTAAACACCTGACTGAACTGATCCTTTCTGCCTACACAATGTCTGTATCCCTCCATTCCCTGCACATCCATGTGCCTTTTAAATCTAAGGCACATCTAAGAGCCTTTCAAATGCCTCTATCGCATTTTCCTCCACCACCACCCCGGCAACAAATTCCAGGCACCCACCACTCCCTGTGCATAAAAACCTCCTTTGAACTTACTCCCTCTCACCTTAAATGTAAATATTGGACATCTCAAACTGGGAAAGTACACAACAAATGGCAGGAACCTTTGGAGCATTGATGTACAGAGGGACCTTGCACAGGAGCAGTCAGCTGGTGCCAAACCTTATCTTTCTGCCCTTTGTCTCTCGCCCTTCCTTTGTCCACCTCTCACCTTCTGGTCCCAATCTCACTCTGTAGTATGAAAGGCCATGGCTGTCAGATGACAGAGACAACACTGACCCCCATGGTCGGAAGATAACATTGCTCATCAGGTCGGAAGTGACACCACTGTCAATGAAAGGTTCGGCTCTGCCCCACCCATCAAGTGCACACCTGAGGATTGGCTTTGTCACATACCTTTGTTCTTGACCCTGAATCATTGGCTTGTTTTAATTACCTGAGCAGGCTCCACGCAAATCTCCAGCCCTATAAAAGATGGTACACGTGGGTAACTCTCTTTCTCTCTTTGCTGATTACTGCCGGGGTCGAGACCACACCGAGGGACCACTGGTAAGAGAGTGAACTTCCATAGGGGTCTAGGAACGTCTTAAATAGATTCCCAGTAGCATAGAGCCGTGGCTTTCCCAGATTCTGGGGTTTCAGGCAACGTATTGTTTATTCCTTGATCATTTGTACCAGTTTGGGTGTGTGTGTGCGCGTGTGTGTGTGCACTTCAACCCTGTTGCAACTCCCTTCACGTTTCGTCATTACCTGAGTGTTAGTGTGCATCTGTTCCTTTTCATTGTGTTCCCGTGTCTGTCTTTGTAACTAAATTCTCCTTTTTAAAATTCAAGACTGTGTCCCCAGATAGCTCTACTTTTGAGACCCGAAAGAACCTTTCCCATAACACACCCCTCCCCCTCTCATTGGTATTGGCTTATTATTGTCATTTGTACCGAGGTACAGTGAAAAACTTGTCTTGCGTACTGATTTTACAGGTGAATTAATGAATTGACAGTGCAGTTAGATTGAGTTAGTACACAGTCTCCTCTCTATACTAGCTATCTTCCCTCTCCATTCTCAGTCCTGATGCAGTGTCTCGGCCTGAAATGTTGTCAATTCTTTTTCTCCTGCAGATGCTGCTCAACCTGCTGAATTCCTCCAGCATTTCCATTGCTGCTGTTTCTGTTTCAGTTTGTGTTCTTTGTACTTCTCCACACAAGATGTCACACACTTCAAAAGCTGTGTCAAACCATCCCAGACACAAGAGACAAGAGATTCTGCAGATGCTGGAATATGCAGCAACACGCATACAGAATACTGGAGGAACTCAGCAGGTCAGGCAGCATCTATGGAGGGAAATAAATAGTTGACCTTTTGGGTAGAGACCCTTCAAGGCATGTTGGAGGAAAAACACATCATCTTTCGCCTTGATAGTCTCAAACCTGGCGGCCTCAACATCGATTTTTCGAACTTCCTGTAAACCCTCCTCTCCCCCCTTTTTTCTCCCTCCTTGCCTCCCCTTTGTCTGTCCATGGCCTTTGTCTTCCTTTCCACCTCAAATTCTTCTCTTCTTCCCAACTTTCTTTTAATTTCAGGATTATAGAGTCTGCTGATCACCATTCAGTTTTGGGAGGGTGTGACTCCGTGTAGAGTTACCTGTGTGTAACCCATCTCCACTTTGGGCAGTAATTGGAACCATGACACTGAACCCAGCAGGTCCGTCACTTCCGAGGTTTTCGCTACTGCAGTGAGAAGTCTGGCTTAATACGGTGTCTCTGGTGTGCAGCGTGTTGAATCTGAACTGTTGGTGCTTGAAGGGAACTTGTCTCTCTATTCAACATCTGAAGTAGCTCCTCTGTAACTTGTACCAAACTTGTGCCGTGCCTGACCTGGAATTTATACCTGGAGTAGTGCAGCATGCCCTATTTATCCCATACTGAGACCCTCCATTTTGTTGGGAGCATTGGGTGTGGCAGTTTAAAGCTTTGAGTTTCTTTAACCTGGTGGGTAACCACCACACAAGGGGTCTTGGGGCAGTGCAGCCACACTTATATTATCGACTTTTGATTCCGTCTTGAGACATTCTGATTGGGATGCATTTAATCTGTCATGCCCAGACTGCTCTTAGATCGACAGGTGGATTTGTGAATAACCAGCCTGTTCAGGAGGTAAATAGACAGAGCTGCAGAGAAGCGTCTAGATTTGGAGAGAGCGAGTGACTGTGAAACAGAGTGTGTCTCTTTGCATGTAACTGTGGCTAGAATATTGTGTAGGTGAGAGAGAGGCAGGGTGTGGAGGAGAGCGGGCACTTGTCTGAAGGGTAGTGCGATAGGTAGACGGTGTTAATGACATAAATGGTGTGCAAGACAGACAGTAGAAAGAAATGTGTGTGTGTGAGAGAGAGCGAGAACCTCTGCCAAACTTCAAGTGTGTGGGTGTTCCAAGTGTATTTAGAGTGAGTGTAAAAGGTGTGTCAGAATATACATTTTGGGAGAAAGAGATAATTTGGTCAAGAGAGAAATATGTTTCAGTCTCAGAGACCATTCGAGCCATTGAGTCCATTCTGTAGAGCAATCCATTAATCCCATTCCCAAATCCAGCCCTGCCAATTTAATTAACTCGGGTGCCAATCCAATCTACTTGTCAAATTATTGATCATCTTTCTTTGCACTTGCATTCTGTACAAGTTCAAGGTCATTGCTAGTCACATCAACAGATTAGTAAAACAGACTGGTAAACAAGGACTGATGGGGGGTGGGATCCGAACTGGAGAGACTGGGGAAAAGATGTTTCGGACTCAAATGGAGGAGGCTGGGACTAAGTACCATAGGCAGGTGATAGAGACGGGACGTGTTCAGACAGGCTTGAGGTATGTCTATTTTAACGCAAGGAGTGTTGTGAAAAAGGCGGATGAGCTGAGAGCATGGATCGATACTTGGAGCTACGATGTGGTGGCCATTACGGAGACTTGGATGGCTCCGGGGCTGCAATGGTTGATTCAAGTGCCGGGTTTTAGATGTTTCAGGAAGGACAGGGAGGGAGGCAAGAGAGGTGGGGGAGTGGCACTGTTGATCAGAGATAGTGTCATGGATGCGGAAAAGGTGGACGTTGTGGAGGGATTGTCTACGGAGTCTCTGTGGGTCGAGGTTAGGAACAGGAAGGGGTCGGTAACATTGCTGGGTGTTTTTTTATAAGCCGCCCAATAGTGACAGGGTTATTGAGGAGCAGCTAGGGAAACAGATCCTAGAAAGGTGTGGGAATAAGAGTTGTGATGGGGGATTTCAATTTCCCAAACATCGATTGGCATCTCAAGACAGCGAGGGGATTAGATGGGGTGGAGTTTGTTAGGTGTGTTCGGGAAGGGTTCTTGACACAGTATGCAGATAGACCTACAAGATGAGAGGCTGTGCTTGATCTGATATTGGGAAATGAACCTGGTCAAGTATCAGATCTCTCAGTGGGTGAACATTTTGGTGATAGTGATCATAATTCTATCTCCTTTACGTTAGCACTGGAGAGTGATAGGAACAGACAGGCTAGAAAGGTGTTTACTTGGAGTAAAGGGAATTATGAGGTTCTCAGGCAGGAACTTGGAAGATTAAATTGGGAACAGATGTTCTCAGGGAAAGGTACGGAAGATATGTAGCAAGTATTCAGGGGATATTTGTGTGGAGCTCTGCATAGACATGTTCCAATGAGACAGGAGAGTCATGATAAGATACAAGAAATGTGGTGTACGAAGGCTATAATAAATCTAGTCAAAAGGAAAAGAAAAGAATACAAAGGTACAGAGAGCAAGGTAATGTTAGAGATCTGGAGGAGTACAAGGCTAAAAGGAAGGAACTTAAGATTAAGGAAAACCCCAAGGCATTCTACAAGTATGTGAAGAGTAAGAGGATGAGATGCGAAAGGATAGGGCCCATCAAGTGCAGCAGTGGGAAAGTGTGTATGGATACGGGAGAAAGAGCGGAGGTATTTAATGAATACTTTACGTCAGTATTCACCATGGGAAAAGATCTAGGGGATTGTAGTGGGGACATGCAACAGCCTGAAAAGCTTGAACATGTAGATATTAGAAAAGAGGTGGTACTGAAACTTTTGGAAAGCATTAAATAAGATAAGTCGCCGGGACTGGATGAGATGCACACCAGGTTACTGTGGGAGGCGAGGAAGGAGATTGCGGAGCCTCTGACGATGATTTTTGCGTCGTCTATGGAGACGGAAGAGGTTCCGGAAGACTGGAGGGTTGCGGATGTTGATCCCTTATTCAAGAAGGGGAGGAGGGATAGCCTAGGGATTTATAGACTGGTGAGTCTTACCTCAGTGGTTGGTAAGCTGATGGAGAAGATCCTGAGAGGCAGGATTTATGAACATTTGGAGAGGTATCATATGATTAGGAATAGTCAGCATAGCTTTGTCAAGGGCAGATCCTGCCTTACGAGCCTGATTGAATTTTTTGAGGATGTGACTAAGCACATCGATGAAGAGAGAGCAGTAGATGTAGTGTATATGGATTTCAGCAAGGCGTTTGATAAGGTACCCCACGCGAGGCTTATGGAGAAGGTGAGGAGACATAGGATCCAAGGGGATGTTGCAGTGTGGATCCAGAACTGGCTTTCCCACAGAAGGCAAAAAAGTGGTTGTTGAAGGATCATATTCTGAGTGGAGGTCGGTGACCAGTAGCATACCTCAGGGATCTGTACTGGGACCCTTGCTCTTTGTGATTCTTATAAATTACATGGATGAGGAAGTGGAGGGGTAGGTTAGTAAGTTTGCGTATGACAATGGTTGGGGGTGTTGTGGATAGTTTGGGGGCTGTCAGAGGTTACAGAAGGACGTAGATAGGATGCAGTGTTGGGCTGAGAAGTGGCAGATGCAGTTCAACCCAGGTAAGTGTGAAGTGGTTTATTTTGGTAGGTCAAATATGTTGGCGGAATATAATATTAATGGTAGGACTCATAGCAGTGTGGAGGATCAAAGGGATTTTTGGGTCCGGGTTCATAGGATGCTCAGTGGTTACGCAGGTTGACTGTTGTTAAGAAGGCATATGGTGTATTATCCTTCAATGAGGGAATTGAATTTAGGAGCCGAGAGGTATTGTTGCAGCTGTGTAGGTCCCTGGTCAGACCCCACTTGAGTATTGTGCTCAGTTCTGGACGCCTGACTACAGGAAAGATGTGGAAGCCATAGAGAAGGTGCAGAGATTTACAAGGATGCTGCCTGGAATGTGGAGCATGCGTTATGAAAGCAGGTTGAGGGAACCCGGCCTTTTCTCACTGGAGAGACGGAAGCTGAGGGGGGACCTGATAGAGGTATATAAGATGAGAGGTATTGATAGGGTAAATAGTCAGAGGCTTTTCCCCAGGGCTGAATTGGAGGACACAAGAGGGCACAGGTTGAAGCTGCTGGGGAGTAGATATAGAGGAGATGTCAGGGGTAAGTTTTTTACACAGTGGTGAGTGCGTGGAATGGGCTGCCAGAAACGGTGGTGGAGGTGGATACGATAGGGTTTTTCAAGAGACTGTTTGATAGGTACATGGAGCTGAGTAAAATAGAGGGATATGAGTAAGCCTAGTAATTTATAGGGTAGGGACATGATCGGCACAGCTTTTTGGGCCGAAGGGTCTGAATTGTACTGTAGATTTTCTATGTCTATGTTTCTGTTTCTGGAGAACTTACTTCCATTGCTCACAAAGACACATTTCTTGTGTGACTTAGAATGACTTAGAGTCCACCTCGGGACTGAAGAGTTGTCGCCGTGTATCTCGGAAACATGGAAAGAGGGCTGGGATGCAGGTGAGGCCGAAACAACGTGGTTACAAGACCCCCCCCCCTCACCAGCTTACTTCTAGCTAATTGAGAACAAAGTTGATGAACTAAGGGCAAGACTGACCTACCAAAGAGAACTGAGGGACTGTTGTGTAATATGTCTCACTGAAATGTGGCTTAAAACTGCGTCACCTGACTCTGCTATTCAACCTGACGGCTTCTCGATTCATCGAATGGATCGGACAGAGTCCTCAGGCAAAGTTAAAGGTGGAGGGGTCTGCTTCTTAATCAATAACTTGTGGTGCTCGGGCGTGATGGTAATGGCGAGCTCCTGCTCATCCAGCCTGGAATATCTAATGGTGATGTGTCGGCCATTCTATCTGCCAAGGGAGTTCGTTTCAGCTATCCTGATGGAGTCGACATCCCACCACAGACGGACATGAAGCCTGCACTCAATGAGCTATACTCCGTGGTTAACAATCTTGAGACAAAATAGCCTGAGGCTGCCTTCATCATCGCAGGGGACTTCAATCAGGCCAACTTCAGGAGTGTTATCAAAATACTATCAGCACATCTCCTGCTCAACCAGGGGCTCCAACACCCTTGACCATTGCTATATAACCATCAAAGATGCCTATTGAGCCACCCCTCGCCCTCATTTTGGGAAATCAGACCACGAGGCTGTGCTCCTTCTCCCTGCATACAAACAGAAGCTGAAACGGGAGGATCCGGTACGGAGAGTCGTGCAGTGCCGGTCTGAGGAAGCAGATGAGCTTCTACGTGACTTCTTTGAGACAGTGGACTGGTCCATGTTCATGACTCAACCACCAGCCTTGATGAGTATGCCACCACCATCACAGACTTTATCAGCAAGTGTGTGGAGGACTGTGTACCAAAGAGGACAATACAGGTATTCCCAAACCGGAAACCATGAATGAACAGGGATATCCACTCCCTACTGAAGGAGAGGACTGCTCCACACAAATCTGGTAATCCTGATCTGTACAAGAAAGCGAGGTGTGACCTTTGTAAAGCTACAAGGGATTCCAAGATACCATACCAACTCAAAATAGAGTCCCTGACCAGGCGCCAGTAATGGCAGGGATTACATGCCATAACAGGCTACAAGACGAAGTCAGGCTGCATAGCTAACAACAGTGCATCCCTTCCCGATGAACTTAACGCATTCTATGCACGTTTTGAACAAAAAGGAAGTGGATTGTCACCATCCACTCTGACAGCTATCAACGCAGCTGAACCTGTGATCACAGTGGAGGACGTAAGATCAGTCTTCCGAAGAGTGAACACAAGGAAAGCACCTGACCCAGATGGTGTCCCGGTCTGTGTTCTCAGATCTTGTGCTGATCAGCTGGCAGAAGTATTTGCGGACATATTCAACCACTCCCTGCTTCAATCTTAGGTTCCCTCCTGTTTTAAGAAGACCACGATCATCCCAGTACCAAAGAAAAGCAAGGTAACATGCCTCAATGACTACCGGCCAGTGGCTCTGACATACACCATCATGAAGTGCTTTGAGTGGTTGGTCATGGCACGCATCAACTCCAGCCTACCAGACAATCTGGACCCATTGCAATTCGCCTATCGCCGAAACAGGTCGTACAGCGGATGCTATCTCCCTGGCCCTTCACTCAGCTCTGGAGCATCTGGACAGTAAAGACACCTACGTTAGACTATTGTTTATTGACTACAGCTCTGCCTTCAATACAATAATACCAAGCAAGCTTGTCACCAGACTCCAAGGCCTAGGACTCAATACCTTCCTCAGTAACTGGATACTTGACTTTCTAACCAACAGACCGCAATCAGTCAGGATAGGCAGCAATTCCTCCGACACGATTATTCTCAACACTGATGCACCTCTAGGATGCGTCCTCAGCCCTCTACTCCCTATACACTAATGACTGTGGCCAGATTCTGCTCTAACTCCATCTACAAGTTTGCAGATGATACTACCGTTATAAGCCGTATCTCAAACAGTGATGAATCGGAGTACAGGAAGGAGATAGGGAGCTTAGAGGAATGGTTTCATGACAACAGCCTTTCCCTCAATGTCAACAAAACTAAAGAACTGGTCATTGACTTCAGGAAAGGGGGTGTACATGCACCTGTCCACATCAATGGTGCTGAGGTCGAGAGGGTTGACAGCTTCAAGTTCCTGGGAGTGAACATCACCAACAACCTGTCCTGGACAAACCACGTGGCATCTCACTGGCACCTCTACTTCCTCAGGAAGCTAAAGAAATTTGGCATGTTCATTTGACTCTCACCAACTTTTACCGATGCACCATAGAGACCATCTTATCAAGATGTATCACGGTTTGGTATGGCAACTGCTCTGCCCAAGATAGCAAGAAGCTGCAGAGAGTTGTGGACACAGCCCAGCGCATCACGGACACCAGTCTACCCTCCTTGGACTCTGTCTTTACCTCTCGTTGTCTTGGTGAAGCAGCCAGCATAATCAAAGACCCCACCCACCCGCGACATTCTCTCTTCTCTACTCTTCCATCGGGCACAAGATACAGGAGCCTGAGGGCACGTACCACCAGACTTAAGGACAGATTCTACCCCACTGTGATAAAACTATTGAGCAGTTTCCTTATGCAATGAGACGGTCTATGACCTATGATCTCATGACCACATGTCCTCACGATCTACCTTGTTGTGGCCTTGCACCTTATTGCACTGTACTTTCTCTGTAGCTGTGACACTTTACTCTGTACTGCTTTTTTTTTTACCTGTATTACATCAATGGACTCTGTACTAACTTGATGTAACTGCACTGTGTAATGAATTGACATGGAAGATCGGTTTGTAAGATTAGTTTCTCACTGTACCTCGGTACGAGTGACAATAATAAACCGATACCAATACCAATACCAGTCATGGAGTCACAGAGTGATATAGCATAGAAATGGACCCTTCGGCCCATCTCATCCATGTTACCAAGATGTCTGTCTGAGGTGGTCCCACTTGACGGTCCCATATTGTAACATTCACCCTGACGGTGAATGAGCCAAGTTTTTAAATTTGAATTATGTTTGAGAGAAACAGTATCATGAGAGTTCATGACAGAAACGGCGATTGTGTAGTAGAGTGTGGGCAGACAAAGGGGACAGAAGGTGTGAGACAGACAAGTTTGGTGAGAAAGAGGACAGTTCTGGATGTGATCCCCGGGTATATGGGGCTCAGGAGGTTCTCCCTGGAGTTGATAGGTCTCTGTTAGGCTGAATTGAGAGGAACATGTGATTTGGGTGGATCTATAAAGTCCTCGAGTCACACATCACGGAAACAGGCTATTTGGTCCAGTTGGTCTTGGCCAACCAAGATTCCATCTAAGCTAGTCCCATATCCACGTTTGGCCCATATCCCTCCGAACCTTTCCGATCCATGGACCTGTCCAAGTGCCTTTTAATTGTTGTTAATGTATCTGCCTCAACCACTTCTTCTGGCAGCTCGTTCCATATACTGACCACTCTCTGGATGAAAAGTTGCCCCTCAACTTCCCTCTTAACTTAAACCTTTGCCCTCTAGTTCTGCATTCATCAACTCTGGAAAAAGTGTTGTGCATTCACCAGATCTCTGGTGTATCGATATTTCAGTGGAATAAGGGAAATTACAAAGGTATGAGAGATGAGTTGGCCCAAATTGATTGGAGGAGTAAGTTAGCTGGAGGGACAGCAGAGGAAAAATGGAAGAAATTTCTACAGGAAATAAGGACAGTTCATGACAGATATATTCCAAGAAAAAAGAAGGTTTGAATGGAAAAAAGGCACAGATGTGGATAACGAGGGAGGTGAAGGATAAAATAAAAGCAAAAGGGGCGGCGTACAAAGTAGCAAAAATTAGTGGGAAAACAGAAGATTGGAACGATTTTAAAAATCTGCAGAGAGAAACTAAGAAGGTCATTAGGAAAGCAAAGATGAGTTACGAAAGGAAGCTGGCGGACAACATTCGGAAGGATTCTAAGAGTTTTTTTAAATACATAAGGAATAAAAGAGAGACACGGGTTGACATAGGACCAATTGATAACGGTGCAGGAGGTATTATAATGGATGATAGTGAGATGGCAAGGGAATTGAATGAATATTTTGCATCGGTCTTCACCGTGGAGGACATAAGCAATGTGCCCGTTAGTCAGGAGTCTCACGAATTGGAGCTGAGTTCAATTGAGATTAATAGGGAGAAGGTGCTTGGAAAACTAAAGGGGCTTAAGGCTGAAAAGTCTCCCGGACCGGATGAGGTGCATCCCCGGGTTCTGAAGGAGGTGGCTGTGGAGATAGCGGAGGCATTGGCGATTATTTTTCAGGAATCGATAGATTCTGGCATGGTTCCGGAGGACTGGAGGCTAGCGAATGTAGTTCCGTTGTATAAGAAAGGTGGGAGGCAGCACAAAGGCAATTACAGACCTATTAGTCTGACGTCAGTGGTGGGAAAATTATTGGAGTCTATCCTCAAGGAGGAGGTTACCGAATACCTAGAGGCGCAAGGCAAGATAGGACCTAGTCAACATGGTTTTGTGAAGGGGAGGTCCTGTCTGACCAACCTATTGGAGTTTTTTGAAGAAATCACAGGTAGGGTGGATAAGGGAGAGGCGGTAGACGTTGTGTATTTAGACTTTCAAAAGGCCTTCGATAAGGTGCCTCACAAGAGACTGATTAATAAGATGAGAGGTCATGGAATTATGGGCAGGGTAGCAAAATGGGTGGAGAATTGGCTGGTTGGCAGGAAGCAAAGGGTGGAAATAAAAGGATCTCGTTCTGGTTGGTTACCGGTTACTAGTGGTGTGCCGCAGGGGTCGGTGTTGGGGCCTCTCCTTTTTACCTTGTACATCAATGATTTGGATGATGGAATAAATGGTTGTGTGGCTAAGTTTGCGGATGACACCAAGATAAGTGGAAGAGTAGGGAGCATAGAGGAAATAGAAAGAATGCAGAGGGACCTAGACAGTTTAGGAGAATGGGCAAGGAAATGGCAGATGAGATTCAATGTTGAGAAATGTGCAGTTGTACACTTTGGAAGTAAAAATAAGCGGGTAGATTATTATCTAGAAGGAGAGAAGATTGATAGTGCGGTAGTACAAAGGGACTTGGGGATACTCATACAAGATACCTTAAAAGTTAACCACCAGGTTGGATCGGTGGTTAAGAAAGCGAATGCTATGTTGGCATTCATCTCGAGAGGTATAGTGTATAAAAGTAAGGAAGTGTTGATGAGGCTCTACGGGGCGCTAGTGAGGCCTCATTTGGAATACTGTGCGCAGTTTTGGGCCCCACATCTTAGGAAGGATGTGCTGACGTTGGAGAGGGTTCAGAGGAGATTTACGAGAAAGATTCCAGGAATGAAAGGGCTTGAGTATGATGAGCGTTTGTCGGCTCTTGGACTGTACTCGCTGGAGTACAGAAGGATGAGAGGGGACCTCGTAGCGACATTTAAAATGTTGACAGGTAAGGATAGAGTAGATGTGGC
The DNA here is from genome assembly GCF_009764475.1 of Pristis pectinata. Classification (NCBI taxonomy): domain Eukaryota; kingdom Metazoa; phylum Chordata; class Chondrichthyes; order Rhinopristiformes; family Pristidae; genus Pristis; species Pristis pectinata. The sequence goes on along the minus strand of NC_067425.1, from coordinate 37,969,970 downwards.
TAGGCTGTTTCCCTTGGTGGGCGAGTCCAGGACCAGAGGGCACAATCTTAGAATTAGAGGGTACAGTTTCAAGACAGAGATGTGGAGAAGTTTCTTTACCCAAAGGGTGGTGAAATTGTGGAACTCCTTGCCACGCACAGCAGTGGAGGCCAGATCAGTGGGGTATTCAAGGAGGAGATAGACAGATATCTAAATAGTCAGGGTATCAAGGGATATGGGGATAACGCTGGCAAATGGGATTAGAATAGTTTTTTTTTCTCTTCATTTTTTGTCCCACCCCATTTCTTTTTCCCTTTTCCTTGGAGCAGACTCGATGGGCCGAATGGCCTGCTTCTGCTCCCTTATCTTGTGATCTTGTGATCTCTGCCCCTCATAATTTTATACACCTCTAGTAATATCACACCTCATTTTCCTACGCTCCACTGAAAAAAAAATTCCAACTTGCACAACCTCTCTCCGTAACTCAGTTCCCCGTGTCCCGGCAACACCCTCATAAATATCCTGGGCACTTTCTCCAGCTTTTTGGGGTCCTTCAAATGTTGGGTGACAGTTTGGGGCTGGGGACTCGGGGGATGGGCTGAAACAATATTTGGTGGGGTGAAAATGTCAGGCATTTAGACTCTCAAGGTGTGGGTTTCAATGGGAAACTGAAACAGGTGATACCTGGCGGGATGAGGAGGATATTTATCATTGGTTGGGTTGCAATAAATTGGGTCAATGGGCCAAAACTGGAGGTGGAGATGCGATGTTATCGGGTTGGAAAGCTTGAACATATTTGATGTACAATCAAAGGTTGAAAAGACCTGAAGGAGGTTTATAAAATTCTGAGGGGCATTGATACCGTTGATAATAAGAATGTTTGTTCTAGGGTGGAGGAGTCTAAAACAAGAAGGTGAGAGTGGAGAAAATTAAGGTGGAGCTGAGGGGCAAGCTGTTTACACTGAAGGTGGGGCGTAGATGGAATGAGCTGCCAGCAGAGCTGGTGGAGGCTGGTAAACTTACACATGTGGACAGGTGCATGGAGAAAGGAGTACATGGAGACTGGACCTGATGTGCGCAAGTGCGATTAGCACTGAAACGCATCTCAGTCAGCACGGACGAGATGGGCCGAAGCAGCCAGTTCTGTGCTGTACCATTGTGTGATTCCACGTCCAGTGGTTCCATCGTGAATCATATTAAGAACCGTTACACCTTTGGATGTTGTATTGTGAAGGATCATGACTGTCACATGACACCACTGATTACCTGGTCAAAAGTTACATCACTGTCAATCAAGGTCTGGCTCCACCCACCCATTAGTCCACACTTGACCACTGGTCTTAGTAAACACCTGTGTACTTGGCCTTTGGTCATTGTCTTCTTTGAACTACCTGGGTTGGTCCACCGAGCCCTTGAGCACTATAAAGAGTGCCACACGTGCGTTGTTCTATCTTTTTGATTGATCCGAGGAATCATGAAACAACATTGAAGACACCATGGGTAAGAGTATGCACTTCCACAGGATTAGGAGCGTCCCAAAGTAGATTCCCGGTAGCGTGGATCCGTGTCTTCATGAATTGAGGGTTGGCAGGCATCGTATTGTTTCTTCTTTGATCGTTTCTACTCAGTGTGTGTGTGCGCGTGTGTACATCTTACCCTTGTTGTGAATTCCACCACGTTTGCAATCACCAGTGTGCGTGTGTATGTGTGGGTTGTTCCCATTATCCAGTCCCACATTTGTTTTTATAAATAAATCATTTTAACGCATAAGACTGTGTCCAGTGTCCTTGCCCTTCGAGACCTTTCGAAACTGTTACACAACAGACGTACACAGTTGGAACATGGACAGAATCTTCAGGCTATAGAATGAAATTCCAAACAATCCTTCAATTGGAGGCGGTGAAAAACTGCATTTTAGATGACGCTTTATTTGAAATGTGGAAAACTCATTTGTTTCTGATCAATGTGGAGCAGGAGACCTTAAGCCAGTGACTTTAAGGCATTCACTGCCAAACGAAATTCAGTGGAGGTAAACTGGCAACCATCATGTCATCAGCAAACTTACTAACCTACCTTTCCACACCCTCATCCAAGCCATTTATAAAAATCACAAATAGCAGGGGTCATAGAACAGATCCCTGTGGAACACCACTGGTCACCAACATCCAGGCAGAATACGCTCCACCTACCACCACCCTCTGTCTTATATGGGCGGGAAAATTCTGAATCCACACAGCCAAATATTCCCTGGATCCCATGCCTCCTGACTTTCATGAGGAACCTTATCAAATGCCTTACTAAAATCCATGTAACCACATCCACTGCTCTACCTTCAATGTGTTTGGTCGCATCCTCAAAGAATTCAATCAGGCTTGTGAGGCATGATCTGCCCCTCACAAAACCATACTGACTGTCCCTATTCAACCTATGCTTCTCCAAATTCAAACAAATCCCCTCTCTCAGAATCTTCTCCAGTAATTTGCCCACCACTAAAGTAAGACTCACTGTTCTGTAATTCCCAGGGTTATCCCTACTCCCTTTCTTGAACAAAGGAATAACATTTTCCACCTTCCAATCACTTGGCACTACTCCTATGGCCAGTGAGGATGCAAAGATCATTCCCAAAGGCGCAGTCCTCTTCCCTAACTTCCCGTAATAACCTTGGATATATCCTGTCTGGCCCCGGTGACTTATGTATCTATCCTAATGTTTTTCAGAAGTTCCAGCACATCCTCTTTCCTCATGTCGACATACTCTCACATATCAGTCTGTCGTACGTCATCCTCACAATCGTCAAAGTTTCTCACTGGTGAATACTGAAGCAAAGTTTTTATTAAGGACCTCCTCTATCTCTTCCAACTACAGGCACATGTTTACTCTTTTATCCCTGATCGGTCCTATCCTCACTCTCATCATTCTCCTATTCTTCACAGACGTGTAGAACGCCTTAGGGTTTTCCTTGATCCTACTCACCAAGATCTTCTCATGCCCCCTTCTAGCTCTCCTAAGTGCATTCTTAAGGTCCCTCCTGGCTACTTTGTAACCCTTCTAACAGAGCCCTGTCTGATCCATGCTTTCTCACTCTTAGGTAAGCTTCTTTATTCCTCTTGACAAGATATTCTACACCTCGTGTCAACCATAGTTCCTTCATTCTACCACCCTTACCCTGCCTTAATGGGACAAACCTATCCGGAACCCCATGCAAGTATTCCCTAAACAATCTCCACATCTCCACCGTGCACTTCTCCAAGAACATCTGTTCCCAATTTATGGTCCCAAGTTCCTGCCTAATAGCATCATAATTCCTCCTCCCCCAGTGAAATGCTTTCCATATCGTCCGCTCCTATCCATCTCCAAGGCAATGATAAAGGTCAAGGATTTATGGTCACTGTCTCCAAAATGCTCTCCCACCGAGAGATCTGAAACTTGATCAGGCTCATTGCCTTGTATCAGATCCAGTATGGCCTCTCTTCTAGTCGGCCTGTCCACATACAATGTCAGGAATCCTTCCTGTACACACCGAACAATCTCCATCCCATCTATCCCCTTTACACTAATCAATATTAGGGAAGTTGAAATCACCCATGATAGCAACCCTGTTATTTTTGCACCTCTCCAAAATCTGCCTCCCGATCTTCTCCGCAGCATCTCTGCTGCTACTGGGGGAGGGGGGGGGGTATCTGTAGAATACTCCCAATAGAGTGATTGCCTCCTTCCTGTTTCTGACTTCCACCCACACTGAGTAGACAATCCCTCCAGGACGGCCTCCATTTCCACAGCTGTGACACTGTCCCTGATCAGCAAAATCACTCACCCACCTCTTTTACCTCCGTCCCTCTCCCTTTTGAAACATCCAAACCCCGAAATATCCAGCAGCCATTCCTGCCCTTGCGACAGCCAAGTCTCTGTAATGGCCATCACATCATAGTTCCACATACTTACCTACGCTCTAAGTTCATCACCCTTGTTCCTGATACTTCTCGCATTAAAGTAGACACTTCAGTCCATCCAACTGACTGCAATTATGCCCTTTCAACTGCCTATCCTTCCTCACAGTTTTCCCACATTCTGCATCTACTTGTACACTAAATGCATCAAGCTCTGACCTACAATCTGGTTCCCATCACACTGCCAAACTAGTTTTAAACCCTCCTCAACAGCTCTCGCAAATCTGCCCACAAGAATATTGGTCCCTTCCAGTTCAGGTATAACCTGTCCCTTTTGTACAGTTCGTACCTTCCTCAGAAGAGATCCCAACGATCAACACATATGAAACCCTGCCCCCTGCACCAATCCCTTAGCCGCACATTCATCTGCCAAATCAACCTATTCTTATCTTCACTGACGTGTGGGACAGGCAGAAATCCAAGGATTACTACCCTTGAGGTCCTGCTTTTCAGCTTCCTACCTAGCTCCCTATATTCCCTCTTCATGACCTCATCTCTTTTCCTACCTATGTCATTGGTACCAATATGTACCATGACCTCTGGCTGTTCACCCTCCCCCTCCAGAATGCTGTGGACCCGATCAGAGACGTCCCTGACACTGGCACCCAGGAGGCAACATACTATTTGGGAATCTCTTTCACGTCCACAGAATCCCCTGTCTGGCCCCCTTACTATGGAATCCCCTATCATTACCGCCTTCCTCTTCTCCCCCCTCTCCTTCTGCCACAATTCAAAAACACAATGGAAAACTGTCCACTTGCCCGAATAAGCACTGATCCAAAAATATTCATGAAGCTTGAACCATCCAGGTCAATACATTTTTCATTGACACCCCATCCTCCACTCTAAATATTATTTGCCTGCACCACTAGTGCACAGTGGATGCAGAATGTACCTTCGACAAAATACTTTCCGAGTTGCATCTAGGATACTCCACCATCAAGAAAAGCAAATGGATGGCAACTCCATCACCTGCAGGTTCCCCTTCAGGTCACACACAATCCTGACTTGGAAATATACCCCTGGGTGTAGATCCCTGCCAAATGCCATTGAGGGAGAACTTTCACAAGAAAGAATGCACAGATGGGTATTTGATGGGGAAGTTCCGGGCCAACATGTTCTTGACAGAGTGAAGGACAAGGCGAGCAGAATCAGGGAACCTTGGCTGATGAGAGAAGGAAATCAGGAGGATGCTAATATGGACATGAGATATCCTTGGGAGATCAGGTAAAGGAGAATCCTGAAGGATGCTGTAAGTATATTAAGAACAGAATGGTAACTAGGGAGAGAATTGGACCCCGTAGTGATTAGTGTGTCATTTATGTGTGGAGCCAAAGAAGATGAGTGAGGTCTTAAATGAATACTTTTCATCTGCATTTACCATGGAGAAAATACTGGAGGCTAGGGAATTCAAGGAAGTGCACAATGATGTCCTGAGATATATCCACATCATGAAAGAGAAGGTGTTGGCAGCGTTGAGGCGTGATTAAGGTGGATAAATCCTAGGATCCCTGGGGTCTGAATACGTGGATTCTAGGATGTTGTGGGAAACCAGGAAAGGAATTGCACAGGCCTTGGGAGAGATTTTCATATTTTATTTATTTAGTTTGAGATACCGGTAAATTGGAAGGTGGCTAATGTGCCTTTATATCAGAAGGGTTGCAAGGACAATTCAGGGAATTACAGGGTGAACCTAACATCAGTGGAGGGAAAGTTACTGGAGGGGATTCTGGGAGACAAGGTTCATCTGCATTTGTAAAATCAAGAACAGATTAAGGATAGTCAGCATGGCTTTGTGCTGGGAAATCATGTCTCAGGAATTTGATTGTGTTGTTCGAAGAGGTGACATTGTCTACGTGGACCTTAGCAAAGCCCTTGACAAGGTCGTGCATGGTAGACTGGTCCAGAAGGTGAGGTCACATGGGTGAGCTGTCAAATAGCACACAAAATGTGCTCAGTGGAAGGACTCTTAGGGTGGTACTGGAGGGTTGATTTTCAGATTGGAGGCCTGTGATCAGTGGTGTGCTGCAGGGATTGGTGCTGAGTCCACTGTTGTTTATAATATATATTAACAATTTAGAACAAAGAACATAGAACAGTACAACACAATACAGGCACTTCGGCCCACAATGTTGTGCCGACCCTTAAAATTCGCCTAAGACTATCTAACCCCTTCTTCACATATATCCCTCTATTTTAAATTCCTCCATATGCTTATCTAGTAATACCTTGAATTTGACCAATGTACCTGCCTCCACCACCGCCCCAGGCAGCGCATTCCATGCCCCACCACTCACTGTGTAAAACAACCTTCCTATGATATTTCCCTTGAACTTCTCACCCATTACTTTAATGTCATGCCCTCTTGTATTGACCATTGGTGCCCTGGGAAAGAGGCGCTGGCTGTCTACTCTATCTATTCCTCTTAATATTTTGTACACCTCTATCATGTCTCCTCTCATCCTCCTTCTCTCCAAAGAGTAAAGCCCTAGCTCCCTTAGTCTCTCCTCATAATGCATACTCTCTAAACTAGGCAGCATCCTGGTAATTCTCCTCTGCACCCTTAGTCTCTCCTCATAATGCATTCTCTCTAAACTAGGCAGCATCCTGGTAATTCTCCTCTGCACCCTTTCTAACGCTTCCACAGGCGACCAAAACTGGACACAGTATTCTAAGTGCGGTCTAACCAGAATTTTATAGAGTTGCATCATTACCTCGCAGCTCTTAAGTTCGATCCCTCGCCTTATGAAAGCTAACATCCCATAAGCTTTCTCAACTACCCTATCCACCTGTGAGGCAACTTTCAGGGATCTGTGGATCTGGACACCTAGCTCCCTCTGCTCGTCCACACTGCCCAACATCCTGACATTATCTTTGTACTACGCCTTGGAGTTTGTACTTCCAAAGTGTACCACCTCACAATTCTCCGAATTGAACACCATCTGCCACTTCTCAGCCTATCTCTGCATCCTATCAATGTCCCTATGCATTCTTCGACTATCCTCCACACTATCCACAACATCACCAACCTTTGTGTTATCTAAAAACTTGCCAACCCACTCTTCTACCCCCTCATCCAAATCATTAATAAAAATCACAAAAACAGAGGTCCCAGAACCAATCCTTGTGCAATACTGCTAGTACAGCGCTCCAATCTGAATGCATTCGCTCCACCACAACACACTGCTTTCTACAGGCAAGCCAGTTCTGAATCCACATGGCCAAGCTTCCCTGGATCCCCTGCCCTCTGACCTTCTGAAGAAGCCTACCATGTAGAACCTTATCAAATGCCTTACAAACGTAGATCACATCTACTGCACTACCCCCATCAACCTCTCTAGTCACCTCTTCAAGGAACACTATCATGCTTGAGGCAGGATCTTCCCTTCACAAATCCATGCTGCCTGTCCCTGATCAGACCATGATTCTCCAAATGCCCAGCGATCCTATCTCTAAGAATCCTTTCCAACAGCTTGCCCACCACAGACGTAAGGCTCACTGGTCTATAATTCCTTGGACTATTCCTACTACCTTTTTTGAATAAGGGGACAACATTTGCCACTATCTAAACCTCTGGTACCATTCCCATGGACAACGTGTACTCAAACCTCCTAGCCAAAGACTCAGCAATCTCCTTCCTCACCTCGCAGAGCAGCCTGAGGAAAATTCCATCAGGCCCCAGGGACTTACCTGTACTAATATTTTCTAACAACTCCAACACATCCTCTCTCTTGATGCCAACATGCTCTAGAACATTACCCTTACCAACGCTGATCTCAGCGTCATCGAGGCCCCTCTCCTTGATGAATACTGAAGAGAAGTATTCATTGAGGAGCTGACCCACTTCCACAGCTTCCGGGCACATCCTCCCACCTTTGTCTACCTGGTTCTACCATTAGTCTCGTCATCCTTCTGCTCTTCACTTAAGTGAAAATGCCTTGGGGTTTTCCTTAACCCTACACGCCAAGGCCTTCTCATGTCCCCTTCGTTCTCTCCTCAGCCCTTCTTAAGTTTCTTCCTTCCTTGCTACCATATATTCCTCAAGAGACCTATCTGGTCCTTGGTGCATAAACGTTATGTATGCTGCCTTCTTTCTCCTAACTAGATGTTCCACCTCTCTCGTCAACCATGGTTCCTTCACCCTACCATTCTTTCTCTGCCTCACCGGGAAAAAAAATTTAACCCTAACATTCTGCAAGAGATCCCTGAACAACGACCACATCTCCATAGTACATTTCCCTACAAAAATGTCATCCCAATTACACTTGCAAGTTCTAGCCTTATAGCCTCATAATTTGCCCTTCCCCTATTAAATATTTTCTTGTCCTCTTATCTCCTATCCTTGTCCATGACAAAGATGTTAGGGAGCGGTGTTTACTGTCCCCCAAATGCTCACCCACTGAGAAATATGTCACCAGACCCGGGTCATTACCTAATACTAAATCTAATATGGCATTCTCTCTAGTCGGCCTGTCAACATACTGTGACAGGAATCTGTCCTGGACACACTTAACAAACTCTGCCCTGTCTAAACCTTTGGCACTAAGCAGGTGGCAATCAATATTTGGGAAGTTGAAGTCTCCATGATAACAACCCTATTATTTTTGCACCTTTCCAAAATCTGCCTCCCAATCTGTTCCTCAGTATCCTTGCTGCTACCAGGGGCCCAGTAGAGTAACTGCTCCTTTTTTGCTGAGGTGTAGCTGGCATGACTAGTAAGTTTGCGAATTATTAAATTAGTAATGTGGTAGGCAGTGAAGAAGGTGTCTAAGGTTACAACAGGATCGAGATCAACTGGGAAGTGCGCCCAACGAATGACAGATGGAACTTAACTCAGGCAAGCAGGAAGAGATGATTATTGGGAATTTAATCCAGGGCAGGACTTGTACAGAGAATGACATTGTAGAATTTGTGGAATGACATTGTGGAACATTGTAGAATGGAGAAACCTCGGGGTACAAATGCATAATTCCCTGGAAGAGGTGATACAGGAAGACAATATAGAAACGAAGGCATATGGCACGCTTGCCTTCATCGGATCGGACAGGACACTGAGTACAAGAGTTGGGATGTCATGTTCTGGCTGTGCAAGATGTTGGCAAGACCACATCTAGAATATTGTGTACAATTCTGGTCACTGTACGATAGAAAGAATGTGGTTAAACAAGAGAGAATGCAGGAAAGGTTCATAAGGATGTTGCCGGGATTGGAGGGCTTTGAATGACAAGGAGACACTGGACAGGCTGGGACTGTTTTTCCTGGAGTGTAGGAGGCTGAGGGGCAACCTCAAAGGATTTTATTAAACCATGAGAGTGGTAGAAAAAATGATTGTCATACTTTTTTTCCCCAGGGTATGGGAATCTATAAGTAGAGAATATAGGTTTCAGGTGAGAGGGGAAAGATTTAAAGTGGACCTCAGGGATAACTCATTCACATTGAGGGTGGAGTGGAAATGGAGAAAGCTGCCGGAGAATCCAAGGGTACAGGACAACGTTAGAAGTATAGTTGGACAGGTACTGTACGTAGAACATAGAACCTAAAACATTCCAGCACAGGAACAGGTCATTCAGCCACAATGTCCGTGCCAACCATGATGCCAATGTAATGGATCCCTTCTGCCTGCATGTGGTTTGTTTCCCTCCCTTCTCTGCCTGTTTATGTGTCTGTCTAAACGCCTCTTAAACGTTGCTATCAAGCTACTTCAACCACCTCCCCTAGCACCAAGTTCCAGGCACAAACCACACCCTGTGTGAAAAACTTGTCTCGCAAATCTCCGTTAAAGCTTTCCCCTTCTCGCTTGCAAGTTATACCCTCCAGTATTTGACATTTACACCCTTGGGAAAAAATTCTGACTATATACCCTGTCTTTGCCTCTCACAATTTTATATACTTTCATCAGATTTCCCTCTAGCCTCCAACATACCAGAGAAAACAATTCAAGTTTGTCCAACCTCTCATTACTGATACTCTCTAATCCAGGCAACATCCTTGTGAAACTCTCCTGTTCCCTCTCCAAAACTTCCACATCATTTGTTTTACTTTGTTTCATGAGTCTAAAAATGACAAAAACAGCTCAGAGAGTGGTGATTCTTTTCAATTTTCTACCCCATCGATTATGGAGGCCTGGTCAACAATAACATTCAAAAAGAAATCAATAGATTTTTGAATGTTATAGAGATTAAGCGATGTAGGGCAAGGATGGGTAAATGTATCGGACACAGATCAGCCATGATCTCTTTGAATGCCAGAGCAGTCTGGTGGGACTGAATGAGCTGTCACGCTCCTTTTCCCCTGTTCTTAAACTCTTATGTAAGCTGTTCTCATTGTTGAAGGGGATGAAGACTCGATGTCACAGGAAGCAGGAGTCTGGCAGAAATCTAAAAGTAACATAGGAAATGCGCTTGTACACAGCTCTTTACCCCTATGTTTCTCTGTTCTAAAACATTCTTCTGCTATTCATTATGTAAATCCTGCCCTGGTTTATCCACTTCACACTTGTCCGAGTTAAATTCCATCTCCTATCCCTTGACTCACTTTCACAGTTGATCTAATCCTTTTGTAACTTTAGATAACTGTCTTCACTGCCCACCACACCACCAATTTTGGTGTCATCCGTAGACTTGTTAACCATGTTATCCACATTCTCATCCAAGTCATTAATACAAATGATAAACTGCAGTGAACCCAGCACCAAGCTTTGTGGCACACCACTGGTCACAGGCCTCCAACCTGAGAAACAGCCCACTGCAACCAACCCACTGTGCAGGACCTTGTCAATGGCATTGCTAAAATCCATGTAGACAATGTCTACCACCCCATCCTGGTCAATCCTTTTGATCCTCTCATGATTTCCCAGTACAAAGACGTGTTGACTGTCCCTCATCAGTCTTTACCTTTCCAAATGCTGCTTGATCCTGTCTCTCAGAACCCCTTCCAGCAGCTTCCCTACAACTGACGTTAGGCTCACTGGCTTGCAGTTTCCTAACTTGTTCTCGCAGCCCTTCTTGAGCAAAGGCACAAAAGGTACTTGGACAGGAACATTGATCGGAAAGTTTTAGAGGGATATTGGCCAAATCCAGGCAAATGGAACAAGTTTAGTTTGGTGACTTCGTCAGCACGGGTGAGTTGGACCGAAGGGCCAGTTTCTGTGCTCTCTTACTCTATGACTCTATAACTCTAAGTGAGTCCTTTTCGGACTAGAAGGAGGTAATTAGGGGAGTACACCTGGGATCAGTTCTTGGCCTGCAAAAGTTCGCTATTTACATTAATGACCTATAGGAAGGAACGATGTGTAAGGTTTCCAAATTTTCTCATGACACAAAAATAGGTGGAAGGGCATGTTGTGATGAGGATGCATTAATTATTCAAGGGGATAAAGACAGATTGAGTTGCTGTACAAAAGACTGGCAAATGGAGTTTAAAATGTGGAAGTTTGAGGTCATACACTTCGGTAAGAGAAATCAAAAGGCAGATTATTATCTAAATGCAGAGACTATAAGTGAGTGAAGTACAGAGGGTTCAAGGTGTTCTAATGCATAGAGAACATGGAACTTATGACGGTTGTTACGGACTCGGTGAATGTCCCTTTAAGATAGAGTAGTACTAGTAGTGTGTGTGTGTGTGTGTGTGTGTGTGTGCGTGCGTGTGTGTTGCGTGCTTACGTCAACATAAGATAAAGGACGTAATGACGTTGTCGAAGAGGGAGAGATAGAGAAAAGGGAGAAAGACACCAGCCTGTTAGTTTCTCTATCGATGGATGAGAAACAATAACTGAGTCTGTTACTGCAATCCACGAATGGAAATTGGAAGCAATCCGGTGGAGTTCACTTTGTTGCTGACCTGTAGAAGGAAACAGGTATTTGTGTGGACGACCACGAGTCGGATGGTTTTTGGGGGTGAGGAAGTCACTATCGAGTAAACACTGAGGTGTCGTTTGGGTTCCATCGTGGAACATTCGGACTTCGTAATTACTCTCTCTATGTTCTCTACATCTGCGTTTTATCTTCAGACAACGGTGGTTGTTGAAGAAGCCTTTGCTCATGTTTTACCTTATAGCTTGCTGAACTGAACTTTAAGAACCATTCCTGGACTTGGAGTTTGGGACTTTGCCACACACACACGAAGAGTTTAGTTTTGGGGTTAATGGTCAGGGTTTAACATTTTTACTTCTAACATCCGGACATTTTTACTTTTATTTTTCTTATTATCGTAAGTAGTGATTAATAAAATAGTTTTTAACACTGAATCATGACTCAGTGTGATCCTTTTGTTGCTGGTTCGTAACACAGTATATCACAAGAACGGGCCCTTTGTTCCACAATGTTTGTGCTGACTATGATGCCAATCCTAACTAATCCGATCTGGCTGCACATGGTCCATATCCCTCCATTCCCCACCTATTCATGTGTCTGACTAGATGTGTCTTCAAAGTTGCGTTCGTATCTGCTTCCACCTCTTCCCCTGGCAGTATATTCCAGGAATCTAACACGTTCTGTGTAAAGAACTTGCCTTGAAAATCTCTTTTAAACAGTCCCCCTCTCACCTTAAAACCATACCCTCTGGTATTTGACATTTCCACCCTGGAAAACAGACTCTGATGTCTATCATATCTGTACACGAAACACAGAAAGCGAGCAGAGAGGTGCAACAAGTGTTTAAGAAGGCAAACAACGTTTTGGCTTTCATTGCAAAGCAGTTAGAGTTTAAAATATGAAGGTTTTGTTGTAATTGTTCATGAGGTTTCACCCGGAAAACTGCACACAATTTTGGTCCCCGAACCTAGAAAAAGATATAGTAGCATTGGAGGCAGTACAAAGTAGATTCACCAGGTTAATTCCTGGGATGAGAGGGTTGTCCTATAAAGAGAGAATAAAGAGTATGGGTCCGTATTCCTTGGAGTTTAGAAGAATGATGAGTGACCTTATTCAAACATATGAGATCCTAAAGGGACTTGCAGGGCAGATGTTGGGATGTTTTCACCAGTGGGACACTCTAATAAAAAGTCTAATCATGAAGTGCTTTGAGAGGCTGGTCACGGCATACATCAACACTCAGACAACCTTGAACCATTTCAATTTGCCTACTTCCAAAACAAGTCCACAGCAGATGTCATCTCCCTAGCCTTACACTCATCTCTGGAGCATCTGGACAGAAAATACACCGACGTCAGATGACTGTTTAATGTCTATAGTTCTGCCTTCTGTACTGTAATTCCAAGCAAACCCATCTCCAAACTCCCATACCTGGGATTCAATACCTGCCTTTACAACTGGATCTTTGACTTCCTGACAAACTGACTGAGATCAGTAAGAAAAGACAGAAGCATCTCCACTATTATTCTCAACACTGGTGCCCCACAAGGCTGCGCCCTCAGCTCACTACTCCCTAAGCACTCACGACAGTATGGCCAGATTCTGCTCTAACACCATCTATAAGTTTGCAGATGGCACCACCGTAGTAGGCTGAATCTCAAATAACGATGAGTCGGAGGACAGGAAGGATATAGAGAGCTTAGTGACATGTTGCCAAAACAACAAACTTTCCTTCAATGTAATCACAACAAAAGCCCTGGCCATTGACTTTAGGAGGGGGCAGTGCACGTGCTCCTGCTTATGTCAATGGCATTGAGGTCGTGAGGATTGAGAGCTTCAAGCTCCTGAGAGTTAACATCACCAACAGCGTGGACTAGTCCAACCACGTAGACACCACAGCCAAGGAAGCACAGCAACGCCTCTACTTCTGAAGAGCTAAAGTAATTTGGCATATCCTCTTTGACCTTCCCTAATTTTTATCGATGCACCTTTGAAAATATCCTGTCCAGATACATCATGGTTTGGTAAGGCAACTGCTCTGTATGAGACCGCAAGAAACCTCAGGGAGTCGTGTACACAGCTCAGCACATCAAAAAATCCACCCTACCCTCCATGGACTCTGTGTACACTTCTCCTTGCCTCAGTAAAGCAGCCAGCATAATCAGAGACACCACCCACCCAGGACTTTCTCTCTTCTCCCTGCTCCCATCAGGCAGACAATACAAAGGCCCGAATGCAAGTTCCACCAGGCTCAAGGACAGCTTCTATCCCGCTGTTATAAGACAATTGAACGGTTCCCTAGCACGATAAGATGGGCTCTTGGCCTTACACTCCACCTTGTCATGTCCTTGCACCTTATTGTCCGCCTGCACTGCACTTTTCTGTAATTGTAACACTTTATTCTGTATTCTGTACTTTTCCCTTGTACTTCCTCAATGTACTGATATGATAAAATGATCTGCATAGACGGCATGCGAAACAAAGATTTTCACTGTACCTCGGTACATGTGACAAAAATAAATCATTTTACTAATTTAATAAAGGGATATAATTACAGGATAATTGTCCGGTCATTTAAAAATGAGGTGCATCAAAATTCTTTCTCGAAGAAGACGGTAAATCTCTGGAATTCTGTGCCCTAGTGGGTCATAGCATCATAGATCTAAACCGCACGGAAACAGGATATTCGACCAAACTCATCCATGCCAACCAGGGCGCCTTCCTGAGTTAGTCCCATTTGTTATCCATGACCTTCACGGGAAATACAGATGAAAAGTATTCATTTCAGAACTCACCCATTGCATGTGGCTCAAAACAGAGATGACCACACTGATCTTTCATAAGACATTTTCTCTCTCTGGAACAACAGAGGGCAGTACAGCACAAAAAAGGCCCTTCGGTCCATACTGTCCCTGCCGACCATGACGTCAATCCAAAAAAATCCTGTCAGCCTGCACGTGGTCTATAACCCTCCATTCCCTGCCTGATCATGTGCCTGTCTAAATGGTTCTTAAACGATGATAGCGTATCTCCTCCCACCACTTCCCCTGCCAGCGTGTTACAGACACCTACCGATCTCTGTGTTAAACAACAGGCCACGTAAATCTCCTTTAAACTTTTTCCCTCTCATCTTAAAGCTATGTTCTCTATTATTTGATATTTCCACGCTGAGAAAAAATGTCTGGCTATCTACCTTATCTATGCCTCTCATAACTTTCTATACTTCTTTGGGCTCGCCCCTCAACTTCCGACCCTCTGGAGAGAACAATCCAATTCAAACTCTCCTTATAGCTAATACTGTTAATCTGGGCAACATCTTGGCGAACCTCTTCTGCACCCTCTCCAAAGCCTCTATATCCTTCCTGCAATGGGACGACCAGAAATGCACACAATATTCCAAAAGTGGCCGAACGAAGGTTTTATACAGCTGCAGCGTGACTTCCTGACTTTTATGCTTAATACCTCGATCGATGAAAGGGAAACATACAGTCCGCCTTCCTTACCATCCTATTTACTTGTGTTGCCACTTTCAGAGAGCTGTGGACTTGCACCACAAGATCCCTCCGTACACCAATGCCTCAAAGGGTCCTAACATTTACCACATACTTTCCTCCTACAATTGACATCCCTGAATACAACACCTCACATCTGTCCGGATTAAACTCCATCTGCCCTTCCTCTGACAACATTTATAACCGGTCTGTATCCTACTGAAACCTTTGACAATGTTACTCACTATTCACAATTCTGACAATTTTTGCATCATCTGCAAACTTTATCATCCAAATCGGTTATCTATATATCGCAAACACAGAGGTTCCAGAACCAAACACTGTGGAACATCCACTGGAGGAGGCGCCAAACTGGGCCTGGTATTGGGAAATGAGCCTGGCCAAGTGATTGACCATTCAGTGGGAGAACATTTAGGAAACAGTGAGCTCAACTCCTTAAGTTTTAATGTAGCTGTGAATATGGACCAGTTTGGACATTGTGGGACAGCGTTAAATTGAGGCGGGCAATCACAAGAGTGTTGGGCAGGAACTAGGGAGAGTTAATTGGAAACAGCTGCTTTTGGGAAAGTCAATATCTGACATGTGGAGGGTATTTAAAGACCAACTGCACAGAGCACAGGACACGTATGTTCCAGTAAGAAGGAAGGACAAGGATAACAAGGTAAGGGAACCTTGGACGTCGATAGAGGTGGGGAATTTAGTCAAGATGAGAAAGGAATCATATGCACAGTTTAGGAAACTAAAATCAAACAAGTCCTTGAGGATTATTAAGCTGGAAAATAACTCAAGGGAATTAGGAGAGACAGGAGGGGGTCACAAAAAGTCCTTGGCAAGTTGGAATAGAGAGGCATTCTATATCTCTTCTCTCTCTCAAT
Organism: Pristis pectinata; assembly: GCF_009764475.1. Classification (NCBI taxonomy): domain Eukaryota; kingdom Metazoa; phylum Chordata; class Chondrichthyes; order Rhinopristiformes; family Pristidae; genus Pristis; species Pristis pectinata. Next base: position 37,953,846 of record NC_067425.1, on the reverse strand, counting down.
AACGAGAGAGAGAAGAGATGCGATTGCTGTGACCTTGACCAAGATCTTATTGTCCGCTTTAGCTGCAGGCTAGGTCCTAGGGGACTGCCGAGGAGCTAATGTTCAAGAAGGGAAATTCAGATAATCCTGGAAACTATAGACTGGAGAGTCGCACATTATTTGTCAGGAAGCTATTGGAGAGGATTCTTGGCAATAGGATTTATGACCATTTGGAAAACCATGGCCTAATTAGGGACAGTCAGTGGAGCTTTGTGCGGGGCAAGTCGTGTCTTCCTAACGATTGAGATCTTTGAGGAGGTGACGAGTAGAGCTGTGGATGTTGGCTGCGTGGATTTTAGTAAGGCGTTTGACAAGTAGGCTCATCCAGAAGATCAAGATGCATGAGATTCATGGTGACTTGGCCATTTGGATTCAGAATTGGCTGCCCATAGAAGACAGAAGGCAATAATCGGTGGGTTTTATTCTGCCTTGAGGTCTGTGATGAGTGGTGTTCCACAGAGATCCGGACTGGAACCTCTGGTATATGTGAGATAAATATATAAATATATATATAAGTTAAGTTATTGAGGACTGGAAGGTGGCTAATGCCTTATTTAAGAAGCGTAGCAAGGACAAGCCAGGGAACTACAGGCCGATCAGCCTGACACCAAGTTACTGGAGTGAATTCTGAGGGAAAGGATCTACCAGCATGTGGACAGACAGAGTCTGATTGGGAGGAGTCATCATGGCTTTGAGCGTGGAAAGCCGTGCTTAACGAACCTTTTAGAGTTTGTTGAGGAGGTAACCAAAAGGGTAGATGAGAGTAGGGCAGAGGATGTTGTCGATTCAGACTTTAGCAAGGCCCTTGGCAAGGTCCTCCATGATAGGCTGGTCTGGAAAGTTACGACCCATGGATCCAGAGAGAGTTAGTTAGGTGGATTCTAAACTGGCTTGGAAGTAGGAAACAGAGGGTGGTAGTTCAAAGTTGTTTCTTGGAATGGAGGCTGATGACTAGTGGTGTGCCGCAGAGGTCGGTGTTGGGACCCTTGTTATTTGTTATTTATACAAATGATTTGGATGTGAATGCACAAGGCTTGATCAGCAAATTTGCAGATGACACGAGATAGGGAGGTGTTGATAGTGAAGAAGGCTATCAAAGAGTACAGGGGGATCTTGATCAGTAAGGGAAGTGGAGTTCAATGCAAATTAGTGTAAGGTGATGCATTTTGAAAAGTCAAACCAGCATAGGACTTAACAATGAATGGTAGGGCAATAGAACAGAGGGACTAAAGAGTGCATGCGCATAATTTGTTGAAAGCGGCAGCACAGACAGGGTGGTGAAAACAGCGTTTAGAACATTGGCCTTTATCAGTCAAGGCATTGAGTATAAGAGTTTGGACATTATGATTCAGTTGTATAAGTCATTTGTAAGGCTGCACTTGGAGCACTGTGTGCAGATTTGGTTGCCCTATTCTAGAAAATATGTGGTTAAACTGGAAAAAGTTCAGGGGAGATTGACGAGGATGTTGCCAGGAAAAGAGGGCCTGAGTTATTGGGAGAGGTTGGCCAGGCTTAGGTCTTTAATTCTTGGACTGTAGGAGAATGAGGGCGACCTTATAGAAGCGTCTAAAATTATGAGAGGCATAGATAAGGTGGACGGTAACAGTCTTTTCCCCATGGTAGGGGAGTCCAAAACTAGCAGGCATAGGTTTAGGGTGAGAGGGGAAAGATTTAAGAGGGACCTGAGGGGCAACTTTTTTCACACCGAGGGTGGTGAGTATATGGGATGAGCTGCCAGAGGAAGTGGGTGAGGCAGGTACAACAGTATCGTTTAAGAAGCACTTGGACAGGTACATGGAGGGGCGGGGCTTGGAGGGATATGGGCCGACTGCAGGAAATTGGGACGAGCTCGTGGTCAGCATGGAGTCGTTAGGCTGAAGGGCCTGTATCCGTGTATTGCTCAATGATTCTGTGACTGGAAATGACTTGGGTGAACAAGTGGATGAGTGGGTTATTATCTTCGGAGATGATACAAACATTGGCGGTGTTATGAACAATATAGAATAGTTCCAAATGATACAGTGGAATATAGATCAGTTGCAGATACGGGCAGAAAAAAAGCAGATGGAGTTTAATCTGGTGAAGTGTGTTGTGTTGCACTTTGGGAAATTAAATGTTCAGGGACAGTACAGACCCTTTACTGTGTTGATGTACAGAGGGATCTTGGGGTCCAAGTCCATAGCTCCCTGAAAGTGGCTGCACAGGTTGATAAGGTGGTGAAGTAGGCGTATGGCATGCTGGTCGTTAGTAGTCAGTGCACAGAGTTGAAACGTTGGGAAGTTATTTTGCAGATTTATAAAACTCCAGTTCGGCCACTGGAGGATTGCATTCAATTATGGTCGTCCCATTATAAAAAAGATATTGAGGCTTTGCAGAGGGTGAAGAAGAGGTTTACCAGCATGCAGCCTGGAATAGAAGACATGTTCAAGTTGGACAGCCTCCTCTGAAGCGGTGGAGACTGAGGGGAGACCTGATAGACGTTTATCGGACTATGAGACGCCTATGAAAGGGGTAAGTTCAAAGGAGGTGTATGGGACAAGTTTTTTACACAAAGAATGGTGGGTGCGTGGAATGTGCTGCCAGGGGTGGGGGTGGAGGCAGATCTGATAGAGAAGTCTAAAAGGCTCTTAGATAGGTGCACGAGTGTGGAGAGAATGGAGGGATACGGACATTGTGTAGATCATATATACTCAATTTCCCTTTCATGTATCAGTGTTGACCAATCAATCATTTTATTATTTTTTCAGTGGCTTTATTATAGATTCCAGGATTGTCTAAGTAATTGATAAGTAGATTGCCGATGTCTCTCTCAGCCCTTCCTTAAACAGTAGGTTTGCATTAACCACCACTTGCTCAGCAGGAAGCATTGCAGAATCGACAGAATATTGGAGTATGACAACCAGTCCATGATTACCACCTCTTACAAAGCTTTGGGGCGCAGATTTTACGTAGATTGGATTTGTCAGCTTTCAGGAGCAGTGCCTTCTTGAGCCATATTTCTTTACGAAGAAGACTAATGGCAACTGTATTAGGCAGGAGCTGGTGAGAGTAGATTGGGAGTGGCTGTTGTTTGGTAAGTTCACATCTAACATCTGGGAGTTGTTTAATGGACAACTGATCAGTATTTAAGACCAATGTGTTCCCATGAGGAAGAAAGACAAGGATGACAATCTTTAGGGAAAACAGATGAGAGATGTTGTAAACTTAGTCAAAAAGAAAAAGGAAGCATTTGTAAAGTTTAGCAAACTGAAATTGGACAGGGCCTTTGAGGAACATAAATAAAGCAGGCAAGAACTTAAACATGGAATCAGTGCACTAAACGGGGCCATGAAATGTCTTGACATGTAGGATTAAGGAAAATCTCAAGACATTTTATACATATATTTAAAACAAGAGGGAGTTTTGGAAAGGGTAGGACTACTCAAGGACAAAGGAAGGAAGGAGCGAGCCAGAGGAAGTGGGTGAAGTACTAAATGATGGGAACTGCCTCTGCAGTGTGCTCAGTTGTTTTTGCTTATTAAATGATCATTTTATTAAAGTCGCCAAATATCTCACTGCCATGTTTGGCTGTAAGTGACAGAGCGATTTCCTGCACAAACACCTTTATTTTCAGAGATGCTTCCAATCCTTGGGCTGAGTAACTCTGAAAATAAAGGTGTTCATGCAGGAACTTAAGTTCTGCAACATGTAGCCAATTTGCTGTAATATATACAACGAGCCGGAGTAATGTTCGGCATTTGTTCCTGTAATGTTGTAATACAAGAAGCGTACAATATATGTCAACCACAGCAGTTTTTTTATTGCTCCGCTATGCCTTGTCTATTTCAAAGTCTGATTAAATACTTATTAAACATAGTGATTGCATATGATTCCACAACGCCTCAGTATAGGAAGGATATGGAGGATTTAGAGAGGGTGCAGAGGAGATTTACCAGAATGTTGTCTGGATTGGAGAGCATGCCTTATGAGGATAGGTGGAATGAGTGAAGGTTTTTCTCTTTGGAGCGAAGGAGGATGAGAGGTGACTTGATAGAGGTGTACAAGATGATAAGAGGCATAGATCGAGTGGACAGACGGAGAATTTTTCCCAGGGTGAAAATGGCTAACATGAGGGGGCATACTTTTAAGGTGATTGTAGGAAGATATAAGGGGGGATGTCAGAGGTATGTTTTTTACACAGAGAGTGGTGGGTGCGTGGAGCACATTGCCTGCAGATGTTGTAGGGGCAGATACATTAGGGACATTTAAGAGACTCATCTAGACACATGAATGATAGGAAACTAGAGGGTTATGTGGGAGGGAAGGGTTAGGTAGATCTGAGAACATCGTGGGCCAAAGGGCCTGTACTGTGCTGTAATGTTCTATGTTCTGTGTTCTAACTTCCTCTGGTAACACATTCCAAACACCAACCACTCTCTGTGTAAATAACCAGCCCTTCGATCCCCTTTAAAACCTCTTCCTTAAACCTACACCCTGTTGTTTTTGATACCCTAACATGGGAAAAAGATTTTGACTATCTGCCTTAACTATGTCTCATGTATCCTTCTGTCAGGTCCCCCCTCAGTCTTCTTTGCTCCAGGGAAAACAAATCCAGCTGATCCAATCTCTCCCCAAAACTAAGTGGTAGCAAAATGACCAAGGCCTGGCAAATGAATCGCCAGAGGAATTAGACATGATGGAATAATGGACAGAAATCAAAAGGAGGTGGGGTTGGTTTGCTAATAAAAGAAGATATCGTTGTAATATTGAGGAATGATTTAGGTTCAGAGCTTCAAGGTGTAGAATAAGTGTCAGTGGAGATAAAGGCAGGTGAAGAAGTCATTGGTGGGAGTGGTATATAGTCCTCATAGCTGTTGCTACGCTGTAGGAGAGAACATAAATCAAGAAATAAAAGGTAAGAAAGGTAATGCAATTATGGAAATTTTAATCCGGAAAATCAAAAAGGTATATGCTGTAAATTTGAAACAAAAACTGGAAGTGTTAGAACTGATCTGCAATAACAAAAAAGAGCTAACAATTCATGTCAAAGTTGCTCCACCAGTAATGGGGCAAAAGTGTTTTGACAAAGATCCTTCAACTTGAAGAGTTACCTGTTCCATTAGATAAGTGCCGCCTGATCCGCGAATGTTTTCCAGCATTTTCTGTTTCTGTTTAGTTAATTATCATGCAGAAATGTGAACACATCAAATTAGCAACGCTCGCCTTGAATACAAATTCATTGTGTATTTGGGTTGGTAATGAGTCAATCAGGGAGCAAGCTATTTTAGTTCTAGCACTGTGTAAGGAGACAAGGTTAATTAATGATCTCATTGTAAAGGATCCCCTATGTATGGTCGAATTTCAAATTCAATTTGAGGGTTAGAATCTTGGGATTTAAAACTAGCGGCATAAATTTAAAGGCAATTATAAGTGGGAAAAAATTGGCTAATCTGGACAGGTAAACAGATTCAAGTATCAGATAGCAGATCAGAAGAGGCAGCCATATAATTATATATTTCAGAACATTTAGCAAGGATATGCTCCAGTGAGAAAGAAAAAATGAGAAAAATGTATCATCCGTGACCAATGAAGGAAGTTAAGGATGCTGTCCAATTGAAAGAAAAATTATACAATTTTGGGAAGATTATTGGCACAATCAGAATCAGAATCAGGTTTATTATCACTGACATATGTCATGAAGTTTGTTGTTTGGTGGCAGCAATACAGTGCAAGACACAAATACATAAAAGTGACCATAAGTTACAAAAATAAATAGTGCAAAAGAGGAATAACGCCCTAAAGCTGTTCATGAAATGTTGAGTGCGGGTCTTCAGGGTTCTGTGCCTCATCCCTGATGGTAGTAATGTGAAGAGAGCATGTCCTGGGTGGTGAGGGTCCTTAATGATGGATGCCGCCTTCTTGTGGAAGGCCAGAGAATTGGGGAATTTCCAACAAAAATTGTTTGTCATCTATATCAACGATTTGGATGAGAATGTAAAGGCACCGTTAGTAAGTTTGCAGACGACACCAAAACAGGTGGTATCATTGACAGTGACAAAGGTTATTAAAAATTACATGGAGATCTTGATCAACTGAGTAAGTGGGCCGAGGAATGGTAAATGGAGATGAATTCAAATAAGTACAAGGTGTTGCATTTTGGAAAGTCAAATCAAGGTAGACATTCACAGTGAACGGTAAGACCCCGAGGAGTGTTCCAATACAGAGGGAACTTTTAGTTCAGATATATGGTTCCCAGGGAGTGGAGTCACAGGTAGACAGAGTAGTGAAGAAGTCTCTTGGCACACTAGACTTCATCAGTCAAGGCAGCGAATATGAAAGTTGAGAGGTTATGTTGCCGTTGTACAAGGCTCTGGTGATGTGTCACCTAGAGTATTGTGTTCCGTTTTGGTCAATCTACTATGAGAATGATGTTATTAAACTGGAAAGAGTGAACAAATGATATTTCCAGGACTCCGTGACCTGACGTATGAGGAGAGGTTGGGCAGGTTAGGACTATTTTCTTTGGAGCATGGTAGACTGAAAGGCGATCATATAGAGGTGTATAAAATCATGAGGGGCATCGATAGGTGAATGCAATCAGTCCTCTCCCCCAGAGCTGGGGAATCAATAACGAGAGACACAGGTTTAAGGTGAAAGGGTAATGATTTAACAGGAACTTACAGAGAAACATTTTTACACAGAATGTGGTACATATTTAGCACAGTATGGAAGTGGTTGAGGCAAGTACAATAACAACTTCTCAAAGACAGTTAGACTAATACGTGGATAGGGAAGGTTTAAAAGGATTTGGGCCAAATGGAGCCAATGGGATTAGTTTAGATGGGGATCTTGATTGACGTGGATCAGTTGGGCAACAGTACTGTTTCTGTACTGTATGACTCTGGACTCTAATCAACAAAAGAAGATGCAGAAGATAGAAGATGGGTGGAAAAGTTTCATAGGGATATAGGCCAAATGCAGGGAAATGGGACTAACTTGGTAAATGGGTTTAGTATTGCCACATGTATTGACGCTCAGTGAAAAATATGGTTTTGCATGCCATCCATACAGATAATTTCATCACATCAGTACATTGAGATAGTATAAGAACTGATGTTCTGCACATAAGGGCCTACCTGAAATAACGGGGCTTCATATGTCGAAGGTGCCAAAATCCCCTCCAACTACTAAATTTCCCTGGATTTTGGAGATAGTCCTAAAACACTCACAACTGCGTGGCCAGATTTTCTCTAACTCCATTTCCAAGTTTTCAGATGAACACCATCGTGGGCTGAATCTTAAATAACGATGAGCTGGAACACAGGAAGGAGATAGAGAGCCTGGTGACATGGTGTCGTGACAACAGCCTTTCCCTCAATGACAGCAAAACAAAAGAGCTGGTCATTGACTTCAGGGAGGTGTGTGTGTGTGTGTGTGTGTGTGTGTGTGTGTGTGTGTGTGTGTGTGTGTGTGTGTGTGTGTGTGTGTGTGTGGTGCATACGCTCGTCCTTAAATTAATGGTGCTGAGGTTGAGAGGGTTGAGAGCTTCAAGTTCCTCAGAGTGAACATCACCTAGAGCCTGTCCTGGTCCAACCACATTGACGCTACGACTGAGAAAGCTCACCAGTGCCTATCGTTCCTCAGGAGGCTTAAGTAATTTGGCATCTGTTCTGCCCGTGACTATAAGAAACTGCAGAGTTGTGGACACAGCTCAGCATATCACAGAAACCAGCCTCCCCTCCGTAGCGTTTGTCATCTCTCTGTCTCAGTAAAGCAGCCAATATAATCAAAGACCCACCCACCCCAGTCATTTTCTCTTTCCTCCTCCCATCAGGCAGAAGATACAAAAGCCTGAAAGCACGTTTCACCAGGCTCAAAGACAGCTTCTATCCCGCCGTTATAAGACTATTGCACGGTCCCCTAGTTCAATAAAATTGACTCTTGACCTCACAATCTACCTCGGTATGGCCTTTCACCTTATTGTCTGCCAGCACTGCACTTTCTCCGTAACTGTAACACTCTATTCTGCACTCATTTATTGTTTTCTCTTGTACTACCTCAATGTACTGTCGTAATGTATGGATCTGTATGGACAGCATAGAAAACAAAGTTTTTCATTGTATTTCAGTGCGTGTGACAATAATAATAATAAAGCAAAATCAACCAATAAACCAATAAATAAAGATGCCAGAGGACAGGCAAACCTGAAATTAAAGATGATTGTTCAAAAAAGGAAGAAGACAGAAAGCAGAAATCAAAAGGCCAGCTATCCTAAAATCCCTCACTGGGATACTGTTGAATCAGAATCAGATTTATCTTCACTATCGTATTGTTGTTTTGCGGCAGCCGTACAGTCCAAAGGCACAAAATTACGATATGTTATAAAAATAAACGAACAGGGCAAAAAAAAAGGAACAATGAGGTCGTGTTCATGGGTTCATAGACTGTTCAGAAATCTGATGGCAGAGGGGAAGAAGCTCTTACTGAATCATCAAGTTTGGGTCTTCAGGCTCCTGTACCTCCACCCCGATGGTAATAACGAGAAGAGGGCATGCCTCAGATTGTGAAGGTCCTTAGTGATGGATGCCACCATCTTGAGGCACCATCTCTTGAAGATGTCCTCAGTGAAGGGGAGAGTTGTGACCATGCTGGAGCTGGCAGAGTCTACAACCCCCTGCAAACTCTTGCGATCCGGTGCATTGGAAGCTCCATACCAGACTGTGTTGCAACCAGTCAGAATGCTCTCCACCACACATGATCCACACCACACCTCCTTCCAGATAAACACCACACTCTATGTATGAAAATCTACGCGCCAGATCTCCTTTAAATTTCTTCCCTCTCACCTGAATCCTGTACCAATCATCACACATGACCACCCATGGTGATTGCGCTATGGTAGTTCTGGAGAGGGTGCAGAGGAAATTCACCAGGATGTTGCCTGGAATGGAAGGTATCACCAATGAGGAGAGACTAGGTCTGTTTTCCCTGGAGCAGAAGAGGTTCAGGCGGCACATCTTAAGGTATATAAAATTATGAATATAGATGGAATAGACTGCATGAAACATTTCCCCATATCACTCGAAGATAAGACTAGAGGACAGAGATTTAGAGTGAGGGGATCTGAGGGGAAACATTTTCACCCAGAGAGTGGTGAGTACCTGGAATGCACCGCCTTGGAGAATTGTTGAAGCTGGTTCACTGACAGCATTTAATAAGTGTCCAGTTGAGCACTTGAATCACCCAGGCACAGAAGGTCACAGGCTGGTTGCTGGGATATTGGATTAATACAGATGGGTACACTGGCCAGGATTGACGTGGTTGGTGTATTTCTATTCTGTATGACTATGTGACAACCTCGTGCTTCCTGACACTACAGTCATTATAACTGAAATTGTACAGATGTGGTACTTCTGTGAAAGTGGAAGCTAGAATGAATTATTGAGGCTAGAGAGTCAAATCTTGTTTTGGGAACGTTACCAGAGACAGACCATTGAATCCTTGACAAAATTAAAGTATTTAATAAACAGATAGGACAATACAGTGTTGTGACCAAGTGAGTTTATGTAGGGGGATGTGGGCTGTCATTGTATGCAAGAGTGTCTGGAAGACACACTGTGAAGGGGGCTTGTCAAATGTCAATCAGTAGTGACATAGTGACTCGATAGTAAGGGAGACAGACAGGATATTCTGTGGACACGAGCAAGACTCCGCAATGGTGTGTTACCTCCCGGGTGCCAGAGTCAAAGATGTCTCTGAGCAGTTGCAGGGCATTTTCAAGGGCGGAGGGCAAATTGGAAAATTGAAAAATTGGTTTATTATTGCCACATGTACTAAGGTACAGTGAAAAACTTTGTTTTGTATGCTATCCATACAGATCATTTCAACACATTACTGCATTGAGGTAGTACAAGGGAAAGCAATATCGGGATACAGAATAAAATGTTACAGTTACAGAGCAAGTGCAGTGCAGGCAGACTTTATGTTCCAAGCCCATAACAAGGTAGATTGTGAGGTCAAGAGCCCAGCTTATCGTACAAGGGGACAACTCAATTGTCTTGTATCAGAGGGATATAATCTATCCTTGAGCCTGAGGTTACGTGCTTTCAGGTTTTTGCATCTTATACACATTAGGAGGGGCGAGAAGAGAGAATGTATGGGGTAGATGGGGTCTTTGATTATGTTGGATACTTTATGGAGGCAACGAGAAATGTAGAAAGAATCCATGGATGGGAAGCTGGTTTCCATGATGCGCTGAGTTGTGTCCACAACTTTCTGCAGTTCCTTGTGGTCCAGGGCCGCACCAAGCATCCAGGTAGGATACTTACTGTGGTGCATCTATAAAAACTGATGAAGATCAAAGGGGAAGTGTCAAATATCTTTATACTCCTGAATAAGGAGAGACACTGGTGCACTTTGTCAGCCATGGTGTTTGTGTGGTTGGTCCAGAGCAGCCCAATGCGGTTGTACACATTTGTACCAATGGCAGAAATAGGAAAAGGGATGAGGTCCTGCAGAGTGAATGAAGAGAGTGAGGCAGAAGGTTACAAAGCAGGAGCTTGAGGATTGTAATCTCTGGATTACTCCTGGTACCAAGCACTAAGGTGCATGGATATATGCGGATAGAGCAGCTGATTGAGTGGCTGAGAAGCTGGTGCAGGAGGGGCAGTTCTTTTTCTTGGGCCATGAGGATCTCTTCTAGTGCAAAGGTGACGTGTACAAGAGGTACAGATTGAACCTGAACTGGATGGGGACCAATATCCTGGAAGGAAGATTTGCTAGCGCTGCTGAGGAGGGGTAAGTTTTTTTACTCAGAAAGTGGTGGATGCCTGGAACGCATTGCCTGATAGGGTGGTGGAGGCAAATTCATTGGGGGCTTTTAAGAGGAGGTTGGATGGGCACATGAATGAGAAGAAAATGGAGGGATATGGGCATTCTGTAGGTAGGAGGAATCAGCTATGTTGGTACAACATTGTGGGCCGAAGGGCCTGTTCTGTGCTGTACTGTTCTGTGTTCTATGCTCTATGTAGTCTGGCAGGATGCATGACCCAAAGCAATGGCGCGCCAGATGAGCAAGTTGATGAAAATATGGAAGTTAAATTGAGCAAGTTCAGTAGACAGGACAGATAGGAGGTAGACAGTGAGCAAGGAAGGTCTGATAGAATCAACTGCATTGATACAACAATCCTGATGGGTAAGGCAGATGAACTCATGGCATGGATTGGTACATGAAACTGGTATATTATAGTTGTTACAGAAACATGGTGAAGGAGCGGCAGGACTGGCAACTCAATACTCTGTGGTACAAATGCTACAGGAATGATATTGGTGTTGCATTTCTGATTAGGGAAAACATCACGGCAGTACTTCGAGATGATATTCCTTGTCATGTGTCCAGTGAGGCTGTATGGGTGGAACTCAGAAACAAGAAGGGAGTGATCACCTTGAGGGATCCAATTGTCCGCAGGAATTAGAGTAGCAAATATGTCGAGAGGTCACAGATGGCTGTAGGAATAATAAGGTTGTAATAATTGGTGATTTCAACTTCTCTCATATTGACCAGGGCTGTCATAGTGCTAAGAGCTAGAATGGATTGGAATTTGTTAAGTGTGTTCAGGAAGATATTTTTTTCAAGCAATTTGCAGATGGCCCTTATAGAGAGGGGGCAAAACTTTACCTCCTATTGGGAAATAAGGCAGGGCAAGTGGCTGAAGAGTCAGTGGGGGAAAACTTTGAGACCAGTGACCATAATTCTATTAGTGTTAAAATGGTTATGGATAAAGAAGACTGTAGGGTGACAGATGTGCCTTCATTTAAAAAAAGCTGCAAGGACAAGCCAGGGAACTACAAGCCAGTGAGTCTAACATCAGTGGTGGAAAAGGTACTGAAGGGAATTCTGAGAGACAGTATCAACCTGCATTTGGAAAGGCAAGGATTGATTTGGAAGAGTCAACATGGCTTTGTTTATGGGAAACCGTGTCTCATGAATTTGATTCAGTTTTTTGAAGAGGTGACCACTTGGATTGATGAGGACATGACCCTGGGCGCTGTCTACATGGTTTCTTGTGGCAGGCTGCCCCGGGAGGTTAGATCACGAGGTATCCAGGGTGAGATAGCCAATCAGATGCAGAATTGCCTTGGTTTTAGGAGTCAGAGGGTAGTAGTGGAGGGTTGTTTTTCAGATAGGAGAGCTGTGACTATTGATGGTCCATAGATGAGGGATCAGTCCTGGGTTCATAGACTGGGCTCATGCAGGGCATAGATAAGGTTGACGGTCACAACCTTTTCCCCAGGGTAGAGTCTAAAAATAGATGGCATAGGTTTAAAGTGAGATGGGAAAGATTTAGAAGGGACCTGTAAGGTAAGTGTTTCACACAGAGGGTGATGGGTATGTAGAATGAGCTTTCAGAGGAAGTGGTATGGGTGAGTAAAATTGTAATGTTTAAAAGACATTTAGACAGGTACATTAACAGTCGAGGTTTGCAGAAATATGGGCCAAACCCAAGCACATACTATAGCGGTAGCTCTGGTAGGCACCTTGGTCAGTGTGGACGAATTAGGCAGAAGGGCCTGTGTTATGAGAAAGGTTCTTTTGGTATCTTAAAGATAAAGGTATCTGGACGCACAGTCTTTGTGCTCTAAAAGGAGGATTTTATTCACAAAGACCGACGCGGGAACAGAATGTGAAGGAACAAATGCCCCCTCGCACACTCGCACTAGGGTGACCACGAAACGTTGGGGGGATGTCCCAACGGGGGTGAAGTGCACACACTCTCACACACACACACACAACTAACTAGTATAAACTATCAGGGAATGAACAAATACGTTGTCTGGACCCCCTGAATCGGGACAAGAAACGGCTGTACGCTACTGGGATTCTACCCAGAACGCTCCTAGACTTTAATTTTAAATTCCGCAGCAATCGAAAAACAGAAAGAGAACCCACATGCACCATCTTTTATCGGGCTGTAGCGGGGTGAAACCCGCTCAGGTGAAACAAGCCAGTGATTCGGGGTCAAGAACAGAGCTGGGTGATGAGCCAGTCCTCAGGTGTACTCTTAATGGGTGGGGCGGAGCCGGATCCCAGATTGACAGTGGTATAGCTTCCGACCTGATAGGCAATGCTATCATCCGCCCATGAGGGTCAGTAGTTTTGTCACGGTCATCTGACCCCTGGCCTTTCATACTACATTCCACCCCTCGGAAGGTATACCATTTGCCAATCATGGGGATAGCTACACTAAGCTAACAGAAATACGCGTCAGTGTGCGGTACCTAATGGAAGGCAGAAGTGGTTCTAATAAGTTGGCATGTACAGCAGAAAATGCAGGCCGCTATTACAACTAAAACAAGGGTGGTGGCCCAGTGGACGATAGTTGCCCACCATCCCCCCAGAGACCCAAATGGCCACCAGTTTCCCCATGAGGTGTCATGCTGGAGGAGCTGGTCCCTTGCCTTTTGAATTTTAGTTACCGAGTCCCCAATGTGAGCAGCCAGGTCTGTGATGTTGCTGGATGCATCTGGGATAAAGGTGCAGCACTCCTTCCCAACCACTGCACAGGTTCCACCTTCTCCAGCAAGTCGTCCAGGGCCATTCTGTTTTGCAGGGCCATAAGCCTGACAGCAGCCAGCTCTGCTGTCCTCTGGGTCAGGGAACACCTGGTACGTTGCAATGACATGTTGGTTTCGTCAGCCACTGTCTGAAGTACGCTGGTTATCCTTATGAATTCTCGGGACAATCGAACTGTGCCATACATGGGAAAGGCAATCATCCAGAACCTTCCCGCCGCTGTGATGGCTCTTCTGCGCCGGTGGTCGCTGCATGCTGGGTGCTCCCCGAGGTCGTCAAGTGCGTGGATATAGGGCGCTACAAACGGTAGGAAGCAGCAACCGTACCAGCTCGTGGGGAGCCACGGGTAGGCACTGTGCCCACAGACCCAGTGGAACCCATTCAAGGTCCAGGGAACTCCCAGCTTAGCGGCGCCGCTGACGGTGGTCACTGTGGCCCCTGGGTATCAGTTGGTCTCGCAGTCACCGTAGCCGACTGGAAAGGTGGAAGTGTGGTCGTTTTGGAGCCTGCACCAACATTCTCTCGGCTGACTGGATGGCTGCGGGGTGACTCTGAGGGTAGGGACTCAGGTTGAGGTCAAATTGTAGGAAGGGAAATACCAGCTCCTGAAGCACCCACTAAACTGGGAATCACCGGAAGAAATATTCTGTATTGGAGAGGGGAGTGGCGGGGGACTACCGCCCGCTCCCCCCCCCCCCCCCAAACCGATAGACCGAAGCCGACAGCCGCAACAAGCCGCATCAAAGGGAATTGCTGTAAGTGGGAGAGCTTCACCGGCGTGTGCTGGGGTTCGGAGGCAGATCCAGCAGTCTGATTGATTGGAAGTGTTGGCGAATTCGTAGGCGACGCGGAGGAAGGTGTTCGTAGGCTCCCCGATGCCGATCGTCGCAGTGAGGAGGAGGAGTAGCGCCATCGTCCTGTAGGGTGGGGGGGGGGGGGGGAGAGGGACAAACTCATTCTCGGCGGGTCAGGTTTTATGTATAAAGGCAGGAGAGGTTAGTTTGACCCGAGATCGCAACCCAACGAGTGTCCCCGGGACCACGTGCGACCACTTCCCCCTTCTGAGGGGAACCTTGTGGCCGTCGGACCCAGACCCTCCCAGAGTCCTCAGTCTCGGGTAGTTCGGGGTCTTGCGAGTCGGGTGGTTGTGAGTGGGCCAGATGGCGGGATAATGGAGACCCCCCCCCCCCTTGGCCAGATGGGCCGTGTGTTGAGCTGATCGACGGCCTGCTGCAGCACGCCGGACCACCCCTGCAGTGTGCGGGAGAGTTTCAGTGGACGTATGGTTTCTTTCAGCAGGCCGTTCATTCTTTCTATCAGGCTCAATGCCTGGGGATGGTAGGGGATATGAAACAGCCACGAGATCCCCGCTTCCACCACCCAGTTTTGTACCTTAGCCCCCGCGAAGTGTGAGCCCTGATCGGATTGCACCTCCCATGGGACTCCATAGATGGAGGAGAGGTGCTGCAATCCTTTGATGGTGCTGTTCTGGTCGGCCCTCTCACAGGGCACCGCCACCAGGACCCCCGAGTATGTGTCCACCATCGTCAGGGCGTATTGTTTTTTATTGTGGCGTGGGAACGGTCCGATATAGTCTATTTGCCACACGATACCCGCTCCCGTGCCGCGGCGAATGTGACCCAGTGGCCCCGCCGGCCAGCCTCATGGTTTTACCTGCTGGCAGGTGGGGCAATTCACGACAGTGGTTTTGCACTGATCCACCGTAAGTGCAACCCCAAACTGTTCTGCCCAGCGCCTTGTACCATCAGCCCCTAGGTGACCGCTCTTGCAGTGCGCCCATGTGGCTAGGGCGCTGAGGTCAGGTTCCTCCGGGGAGACAGTAGTGCAGCATATCTGGGCAGCTTGGTCCACAGCGGCATTATATATGGCCTCCTGAGTATTCTTGTGGGTATGGGCATCCACGTGGTGGACTGATATCTGTCTCTGTGCAGCTTGGTCCCAGATATAGCGCCAGTGTTCCTGCCCCCAGAGGGGGCGCCCGTCAATTTCCCACCCCGTATCGTGCCACCGTGCCATCCACACCGCCATACCATTGGCTACTGCCCAGGAGTCGGTATCGATGTGGACTGTCCCGGTGGTGTCCCGTAGAGTGAGTGCTACCGCCGCTAGCTCAGCCAATTGACTGGACCGTTCCGCTCCCTCTTTTGTTAATGTTTTCCCCGTGGCGGGGTGAAGTGCCGCCGCTTTCCAATGTTGTTTCCCGTTTTTCCAGCGGCTGGGAGTCGAAGGGTTGGCCCCAGGATACGGGAGAGGGCTTGATCTCGGGTATGTCCGGGGGTGTGTCCTGGGACTGGGGGAAGGCCATAACTTGTTCGTGGAGGCAGCTGAGCCCTTCCGGACTGGGTGTTGCCCGGTCCGCTATGCACCACTTCCACTTCACTATTGAGGACCTCTGGGCTCTGCCCACTTTGTGTGTGGAATCGGGGGATTTGACCCAACGCATTATGGGCAGGTGGGGGTGAAGGACCACGGGGTCAGTACCGGTTTGTTTCTCGGTGGCGAGGAGTGCCAGGTAAGAGGCCAGTAACTGACGCTCAAAGGGGCTGTAGCGGGTGGTGGCCTCAGGCAGTGATTTGGTCCAGAAGCCGAGTGGGACTCTGCGCCCTTGGACTTTCTGCCAGAGGCTCCACTCGGCCATCAACTCACTAGCAGAGACCTGTAACTCGAAGGGGACCCCTTCCTGTCGCGGGAAAAGGGGCAAGGCCTGCTCCACCGCCTGTTTGGCTGCTTCAAAGGCAGCCTCTCTTCAGGCCTCCACGAGAAAGTGGCTTTCTTGCGGGAGGTCTTATCAAGCGGTCTCAGGAGTATGGTCAGGTGAGGGATGTGTTGCCGCCAGTAGCCAAGGAGGCCCACGAAACTCTGGGTGCCTGTCTTGTTGGTGGGGACAGCAAAATTTAAAACCTTGTTTTTCACTGTGTCAGGAATTTCTCTTTTCCCTGCGCGCCGCTGTATGCCCAGGAACAATACATTCTGGGCTGGACCTTGTACCTTTTCCATATTAATGGTCCAGCCCCGTTCTCTGAGGGAGGATATTAACATATCAAGAGCCCCTGAGACAATAGCTTCCGAGGGCCCCTGTAACAATACGTCATCTATGTAATGAGTGACTGACACCCCTGGGGGAAGGTGAATGACTTGCAGATCTCGGGCTATTAAGCCATGACATATTGTTGGGCTGTGGATGTACTCTTGTGGCAGACGTTTGAATGTATATTGTCTTCCGTCCCAGGTGAATGCAAATTGGTCCTGGGAGGTGTCGTGGAGGGGGATCGAGAAGAATGCATTGGCTAAATTCACAACGGCATACCATGGTTTGTCTGGGCGCCCTGCAATATCTTCCACTGTAGTGACAATGTCGGGTACCGCGGACGCGGGGGGAGGGGGGTGCGTTTGCGCTGCCTTGTTTAAGTGTCGGTAGTCTACCGTCATGCGCCACGTCCCGTTCTTTTTGCTGCGGATGCTGCGGGTCTGATGACTCCCTCCCGCAGCAGGGCTTGAAAGGCCTCTGTGATGTCTCGGCGTCCCCCCGGCACCCTATATTGTCTACTGCAAACGACCTTAGAGGAAGGTGGAACGACGATGGGCTCCCACATGACTGCCCCGACCACCACCGCAGCATAGGCGATTCCAAAAGTGAACTTGCTCCGGTTGGTGTGCAGGGACTGTCCCTTTAAGACGTTGATTCCCAGTATGCATTCCGTGGAGTCTGCGATTAAAACATTCACAGTTCGGGGAGGCTGGTTCCTGATGGTCATACGGACCCTGGCTTCCTTTGCGGGCAGAAGGGAACCCCCCCCCCCCCCAACCGCTCTCTCTGCATTTGGGCTCCCTTCCACGCAGTGGGGTTCCCAGGGACGATAGTGTTCTGGGCACCCGTGTCGATAAGTGCCATCCACCTCTGTACATTCCCCTTTCCCCAGTGTACCGCGACGGGTATGTGTGGCCTCAGGTCCCCCGGGCGTGGAAGGGTGACGGAACAGACGCGCTGGGGACCCTGGCCTTAATCCTATGGGAGCGGGGTAGGGGGCTGCCACCCGGTGGGTGAGGATTTCTGCTGGTGGAAGTGGGACATTTCCTGGCGCAGCAGGTCTCGGAGCTGAGCCCGGAGGTCAGGGAAAGCTGCTTCAGGTGGGGGAGGTGCCGAGGCAGTATCGGTGTCTGCAGGGGCAGCCCATGTGGTCCGGCGGTTGGGGGCGCCCCCGTATCGGGCTTGGCCCCTGAGTGGTCACGGGGCGTCCCCCGGCCAGGCTTTCCCCCACAGAGCTCCTTCCATCGTGCCTAGAGAGCGGGAGGTCGGGATCCCGTCTATGGAAGCGCGGTCCACCCATGGGCGCAAGAGGTCCAGGTACAGCTGCTTGCGCGACAGGCGAGGGGTCGAGTCCCCAGCCTTTGTTTCCGCCCTGCGGACCTGTATGCCCACCTCTCGCTGCATGTATTCTAACCCCTCCAGAAGGGTAATGGCTTCCCGTACTGTCGTCCCGCTGGCTGGTCCCATGAGGGGCAGGATAACTGGCCTCAGGTCGGGGCGCGCGGTGGCGACCAGGTACCCCGCTAGCGCTCTGGTCACGATGGTATTTTCTAACAGCCCGAAGTCACCTGTCCCTGCGTATATGCCGGTCACTAGTGCCCACTCCCGGATGACCCTGGTGCCCTCACAGACCGTACCCCACTGTGGTCGCGCGTACAAATCCCACTCAAGGAGGATAGAGTATCGGACACTCACGGCGGCCAATACCCAATACCACAGGGTAACGGCGTCCCCGGTCCCTCCCGGTGGCACCCGCAGACCGTTATTAATGCTCTGTTGTTCCGACAAGCTCCCCAAGGCACTCACCTCCTGGTGGGAGTGGTTCACTTTGGGGGCCCCCTCGTCCCACAGGCGGAGCAGCCACGCCGCCAGTGATTCGCCCGACCGCTGGCGGTACCGATCCGGCAGCTGAGTGAGCTCTTTAACGGAGAAGTCCCGGGTCTCCGTGATCTCGGAGGGGCCGCGGGCACCTTCCCCTGCGGGGGTCCCATCCTGACTCCCTTCCTTTCTATGACGGACCTGGGACCGCATGGTGACGGGTCGAGCCTGCAGGGGCTCGGGCGCATAGGGTGGGGGGCGGGTATTATGGGGCTCGGGCTCTTCGGGTACCCCTTCCGCATCCATCCAAATGTCCCCATCCCCCAGCCATGCGTCCAACTTATCACCACGCTGGACCAAGGCACGGATTTTAAATGGGTCCGGTTTCCAGCCAGACCTGCGGGCGGCTTGTGCCTGCTGTACCTGAATCAGCCGGCAGGCAACCTCGGTACCTCTGGCCTCGAGGTCGTTGGCTCGAGTCTGGGCAGTCTGAACGGCCTCCTGCAGCGTGCAACATTGCTGCTGAAGCATTCCTATCTCCTCTTCCCTCTGTGAAGAGGTATCCCGCCACTGGTCAGTAATCTCAACCTGGCGCCTCAGTAGGGATTCCAGGAGCCAGAAGGCACCCCTTTGACTCCCTTTGGCTCTGGGGAACCCCGACTTCTGGAGGAGGGCCACCACGTGGTGCCCCAGTTTCTTATCACATGGATCTAACTGTTCAGACCAGTCCACTGGCTTCCCGTGCTCTGCCAGCAGACCGGCCAAGCTCCCAAATCCCTCTCTCTCGTCGATCCATCCTGGGATCCTCTCCTCAGTGCCTATCCTTTCTTTCTTCCCATGGTTCCAGAACATCCTACCCACGTCTGTGTCCAGACAATACCCTTAAGACCCTTCTCGCAGCGCCAAATGTTATGAGAAAGGTTCTCTTGGTATCTTAAAGATAAAGGTATCTGGACACACAGTCTTTGTGCTTTAGAAGGAGGATTTTATTCACAAAGACCGACTCGGGAACAGAATGTGAAGGAACAAATGCACACTCGCACACTTGCACTAGGGTGACCGCGAAACGTTGGGGGGGGGATGTCGCAAAGGGGGTGAAGTGCACACACTATCTCACACACACACACACAACTAACTAGTATAATCTATCAGAGAATGAACAAATACGTTGTCTGGACTCCCTGAATCGGGAATCTACTCAGGACGCTCCTAGACCCCTGTGGAAGTGCACCCTCTCACCTGTGGTCTCGACCCCAGCAGCAATCGAAAAAGAGAAAGAGAACCCACATGCACCATCTTTTATAGGGCTGTAGCGGGATGGAACCCGCTCAGGTGAAACAAGACAGTGATTCGGGGTCAAGAACAAAGGTGGGTGATGAGCCAGTCCTCAGGTGTACTCTTAATGGGTAGGGCGGAGCCGGACCCCAGATTGACAGTGATATAGCTTCCGACCTGATAGGCAATGCTATCATCCGCCCATGAGGGTCAGTAGTGTTGTCACGGTCATCTGACCCCTGGCCTTTCATACTACAGCCTGTTTCTGTGCTGCATGACTCTGTCTCCAAGGAAGATGTGCCCACTGATTGGAGAGTCCGGAACCAACGGATAAAACACCAGAATTATAATGTTTGCCATCTAGAACCAAGTAGGAGGTCGTGAACTTGTGGAATTTCCAACGACAAATCTCAGTGGAGGCTATGTTATTAAAGATATTTCAGAAGGAAATTGAGATTTATCTTAATTTCAAAGGTACAGAGAGATTTAGAAAGAACATAGAACAGTACAGCACAGAACAGGCCCTTCGGCCCATAATGTTGTTCCGACATAGCTGTTCCCTCCTACCTACAGAATGCTCATATACATCTATTTTCCCCTCATTCATGTGCCCATCTAAGGCCTTCTTAAAAGCACCCAATGAATTTGCCCCCATCACCCTAGCAGGCAATGCATTCCAGGCATCCAGCGCTCTGAGCAAAAAAACACCTCTGACTTCTGTTCCGAAACTACCCCCTTTCACCTTAAATACCAGAAGGTGGAACCAAGATATTGAAGTGATTGGTTAGATACCAAGGTTTCCATGTTTCAAATAACCGGCAAAGATTCCCCAGTTGGGACTCACAGCTTCTTTAATTTATTTTGAAATTTTGACTCATGATGAAACCTTAATTACGCATGAAAACACTGGAGTCATAGAGTCATACAGCGTGAAACAGGCCCTTTGGCCCAACACGCCCATGCCAAGAAAGTGGAAAAAAAGAGGTTTCGGGAATATATGGCTTGCAGTATGGGGTGTGGGGAAGGGGAAGGGTGGGGAGGTGGAATCATATCTCTCAAAGAAATGGTACAAACCTTTAATTGTATCAGAAAAAAAAATTAGTCCTACTGTTATTGGAGTAACTGACCGATCATAGCCGGGAACATTGTGAATTTATTAACGATGTTAATCTGGGGAATCTGTGACTGATGACGAGATATGCATAGAGTAAGGTAAACACAATGAGGATGTTTCACCTTGCTGAGGGACCTTGGAGTACAAGTACATGGTTCCCTGAGAGTGGTGTCTCAGGTAGTCTGGGTGGTGAAGAAAGCTTTCGGCACGCTGGCCTTCATCAGTCAGGGCATTGAGTAAAGTAGTTGGGATGTTATGTTGAATTTGTACAGGATGTTGGTGAGTGCTGTATGACTCTTGGACTCCATTACCCTACGCCATATTCCTTCTTTACCACCCTAGCTACTTGTGTGGCCACTTTCAGTGAGCTGTGGCCTTGGACCACAAGGTCCCTCTGTACATCAATGCTGTTAGGAGTCATGCCTGCATATTTTCCCCTTAAATTTGACCTTCAAAAGTGCAACACCTCACGATTGCTTTGATTATACTCTATTTGCCATTTTTCTGCCTACACCCATAACTAATAATATTCTGCTGTATCATTTAACAACCCTCTACACTATCCACAACTCCCCGAATCTTTGTATCACCTACAATTTTCTCGCCCACACTCTGACATTTTCATCCAAGTCAATTGTCTTACAAAAATCCACATAGACAATATCCAAAGTCCTACCCTTGTCAATCACCTTTGTCAGCTCCTCAAAAAACGCAATCAAATTAGCAAGACACGACCTGACATGCACAAAGCCATTCTAACTGCCTGTAATCAGACCATGTTTTTCAAAATGCGCATAAATCGTATCCTCACCAATTGCTTCCCTACCATTGTCGTCAGGCTCACAGGCCTATAATATCCTGGATTATACCTATTTCCCTTCTTGAACAAATAAGCAACATTGGCTACTCTTCAGTCGTCCGGGACCTCGCCTGTTGCTAGTGAGGATACGTAAATCTTCATCGATGACCCAGCAATTCACTTTAACCTGGGTAATATTCCATCTGGCCCTGGAGATTTATCCATCATCAGGCTCTTCAAAAGACCCAGAACGACCTTTCTCCTGATCTCAAAAGCTCCAGCACCTTAGCATGTTCCACAATAATCTCACTCTCCTCTGTGTCCTTCTCCTTCGTGAATACCAACGCAAAGTACCCACTTAATACCTCACTCACATCCTCTGACTTCACCCATAAATTCCCTCCTTTATCCTTGTTTGGTCCGACCCTCTCCCTAGTAATCCTCTTGTTTTAAATGTGTGTACAAAATACCTTGAAATTCTCTTTAATCCTACTTCCTAATTCTTTAATCCTAATCTCCTGGTTGAGTTTGTTCCAGATATCTTTATATTCCTCAAGGGCCCTAGTTGATTTTAGCTTCCTAAACACCATACATAGACAGTACTTCTTTTTCCCATTTGACCAAATTCATAACCTCTCTCGTCATCCAGGTTCCCTTACGTTGTTATCCTTGTCTTTCCTCTTTACTGGAACATGCTGGTCCTGAGCTCTGATCAGCTGGCATTTAAACAACTCCCACGTGTCTGATACCTGATAACAGCTGCTCCCTATTAACTCCCTCTCGCTCCTAAGTAATTACGATGTAATTTGCCCTCCCCCAATTTCATACTTTTCCACAAGGCCCAGCCATATCCTCATTTATAACTATTTAAAACTTAAGGAGTTGTGATCACTGGTTCAAAGTCCTTTCCCAATGTAAGGCCAGCCAACCATCCAGGCACATTTCCCAAAACAAGGTCCAGTATGAACAATCTCCTCGGTGGACTGCCCAAAAACTCTTTCAAAAAGTCTCCTAAATAGACTGAAGAAATTCTGCCCCATATAAGCGTCTTGCACTAAGGAAGTCTTAGTCAATATTGGCGAAATTAAAGTCACGCACTGCAACAACCCTGTTGCTTTTACATCTTCCCATAATCCGCCTTCATATCTGTTCCTCTGTCTCCTGGTGGTTGTTGAGAATCCGACAATGTAACCCCGTCAGTTTGATTGCACCTTTCTTATATTCGGGCTCTACCCATAATGTTTCAGTGGATGAGCCCTCCAGTACCTCCTCTTTGAGTGCAGCTGTGACATTCTCCCTGAATAGTAATGCAACTACACCACCTCTTTTCCTTCCTTCTCTGTCTCATCTAAAATATCAAAATTCAGGAACCTTGAGCTGCCAGTCCTGTCCCTCTCACTATCAAGTCTCTGTAATGGCCACATAGTGTACTGATCCAGGCTCGGAGTTCATCCACTTTACCCAAAAAACTCATTGCATTAAAATAAACACACCCCACCCCATCAGTTCCACCGCATTCATTAACTTGGCCCTGCTGGTCTTTCCTTTCAGACCTACTTGCCTTAATACCTACTTTCTTCTCAACCCTTCCACTTGTTGTCTTGCTGCTCTGGTTTCCACACCCCTGCCACTATAGTTTAAAACTTCCCGATTAACAACTCCCTGCGAGGATATTTGTTCCCCTCCAGTTCAGATTCAACCTGTCCCTCTTGTACCGGTCCCATCTGCCCAATAATCCATATCTCTGAAACCCTCCTTTCCTGCACCAGCTGACCTATCTTCCTATTTCGTTCCTTGCTAGCGCGTGGCATAGGTAGCAATCCTAAGGTTACAACCCTGCAAGTTCTGCCTTTTTCTTACTAGCTTAGTCCCTAAAATCACTTTGCAGGGCCTCATCTCCCTTCCTGCCTGTGTCATTAATATCAATATGCACCACAACCTCTGGCTGCTCACCCTCCCCTCTCAGAATGCTCAGAGACATCCTTGACCTTGGCACCAAGGAAACAACACACGATCCTGGAATCTTTCGTGCATTAAAACGCCTATCTTTATCCCTGAGGACTGAGTGTCCTCTCAGTCTTGCTTTGCCCGACTTCACCCTTCCCTACTCAGCCTCAGAGCCAGACGGGGTGCCACTGACTTGTCTGCTGTTGTTACCCTCTGAACAGTCACCGCATAAGATTGCTCAGAGAGGTCTACGTGTTCCTGAGGTGAATGGCCACAGGGGAAATACTGCAGTGTCAGCCTCCTCCCTTTACCTTTCCTGGTGGTCACCCAACTGCCTACATCCTGCACATTAAGTGTGAACATCTCACAAAATCTCTTGTCTGTGATGCTCTCAGCACCTCTTGAGTGTGTCCATTGTTTAAATAATTTAACAATTTGTTTAAATAATTTATTACTTAAACAATTTAACAATTTGAATGAATAGATATTTAACTCCATTTTTTAATTCCTCTCTGAATTTACTCTGAGTTAGAGCATAAACACATGTGTTGGTACAGGAACTGAGCAGCCTCAGCATGAATCCAAATTGTTGAGCAATATCAACAGGATCACTGGTGTTTTTGTCTGAATAATTATAGTTTACAACCGGCCAGTTTAAGGAATGTACCACATCAGTATAAAATTGGCAGACAAAGCAAAGAGTAAAACAATGGATTTCCTCCTGTTCTCCGTCTCTGGGTCAGCGCGGTTCTCTCCCTTGTTGTTGGTGCGGAGTCCCCTGCAGAGATGATTGGCTGTAACAATGTTCCTGATAGTCAGAGCATTAAAAACCAAGATCAACGCAATTGGAAACAGCGGAGTTATAAAACTGTCGATCCATTCGTACACGGTCCATAAAGGTGAAGTGTAATAGTCTGGTGTTTGGATACAAAACCATGGAACGTTGTCAATGATAACAGAAGGTACAAACAGAAAATACCAGGGGATGCATCGCAAGCAGCCGACGCTGCTCACTGATCCTAAAAACCACAGCCGCTCTTTTCTTGGTGCAATATCTTGGTTTCAGCTTCTGACAACAAATGGCCACATATCGGTCAAAGGTGAAAGCCACAGTGAACCAGACAGAACAGTCCAGGGCCACCAGAAACATCACAACTCGAACTGCACACACGGGACTGATGAACAGGAAACTAACTGGGAAATAGATGTTATTAATTCAATTCAGTATTATATTAATAATGACCAGTAATAGATCAGCTGCACCCATTGCTAACAGGTAGCAGGTGATGCATTTGGAGAGACCACACTTCCCTCGATTCAGGATCTCAATCGCCACAAATTTAACTGCATAAAAAGAGTAAAGCAGGAACATTGAGTTGCTAGATTGACAGATGAAATATCTGTTTTTTTTTTCCATTGGAATGAAAATTATAATCTTAGCAACCGGATTGAATTCATTATCCACGACGCGATTGAACTGGGAAGCCCTCCACATGGACATTGAGAGAGATCTTCCACAAACTGACAAATGCAGCCCAACATAATCGTCCTGATAAAATCGAATTTTACCGAAAAATCCCAGGCACATCACTGAAAATTCCTGAGTGGGCCCTGCCTCAGTGGAAGGTCTTAGCCCTGGTTGTGGCTGCAGCGACTCCTGAAAATCTCTTTGCAGGTGGTTCAGAGGAGGTTCATTTGTATGATCCCGGTACACAGGGACTGTTTGACAAGGAATGGTGAAACGGACTGGAACCCTACTCATCAGAGCTGAGAAGAACGAGAAGAAAGTCAGAGAGTTATACAGAAAGGAAAGAGGTGCTCAAGCCCAATTCATTCATGCTGACCAAGATATCTATCTGAGCGAGAGGGGACACATGTCGGCCCGAGGCAGTAGGGATCATGCGAACTGCCTGAGCAAGACAGAGGGTTCAGGAGTACAGCAAGAGATTAGGAGGGCAAAAAGGGAACATGAGATAGGTTTGTCAGACAAGATAGTGGAGAATCCAAAGAGATTCAACAAGTATATTCAGGGCTAAAGAGTAACTAGTGAGAGAATAGAGACCCTTAAGGATCAATGAGGTCATCTATATGTGGAGCTCCATGAGGTGGGTGAGAATATTTCTCATCTGTATTCACCATGGAGAAAGAAATGAATGTTCAGGAACCCAGGAAAGTTTATAGTGATGTCTCCAAGAAAGCCCACATTATAGAAGAGGAGTTGCTTGAAGTCTTAAAACTCAAAGGCAGATAAATTCCTGGGGCCTGATGAAGTACCTTCTAGAATATTGTGGGAACCTAGGGATATAATTGCGGTGCCCCTTGCAGAGATATTTGTATCATCGATAGCCATGGGTGAGGTGCCAGAAGATTAGAGGATGGCTAATGTTGTACCTTTATTAAAGCAAGGCTGCAAGGAAAAAGGCTGGGAACTACAGACTGCTGAGCCTGGTGTCAATGGTGGGTCAGTTATTGGATGGGATTCTGAGAGATAATATCAACCTACATTTGGAATGGCAAGGACTGATTAGGCATAGTCAGTACGGCTTTGTGCCTAGGTAATCGTCTCACACATATTTGGTTCAGTTTTTTTTTTGAAGTGGTGGCCAAGAAGATCTGTGAGGGAAGTGCGGTAGATGTTGTCTACATGGACTTTAACAAGGCCTTTGACAAAGCACCACATGGTAGGCTGGTCCAGAAGGTTAGATCACATGGGATTCAGGGAGACTAGCCAACTGGATACAAAAATAGCTTGATGGTAGGAGACAATTTTGATGGCAGGGGAGTTTGCTTTTCAGGTTGGAGGCCTGTGACCATCAGGGTACTGCAGGGATCGGTGCTGGGTCCACTGTTGTTTGTCATCTATATCAACGATTTAGATGAGAACGTAGGTAGCCTGGTTAATAAGTTTGTGGAGGATACTAAAATTGGTGGTATACTGGACAGTGAAGGTTATTCAAGATTACAATGGGATCTTGATCAACTGGGACAGTGGGCTGAGGAATAGCAGATGGAGTTTAATTCAGATAAATGTGAGCTTTTACACTTTGGTCGGACAAACTAGGGCTGTACTTGTACAGTAAGGGCCAGGGCCCTGAGGATTATTTCAGAACAGGGAGACCAAAGTGTGAAGGTACATATTTCCTTGAAAGTGGTGATATAGGTAGAAAAGATGGTGAAGAAGGCATTTGGCATGCTGGCCTTCATGGGTCAGAATACTGCATACAGATGTTACAGCTGTGGAAGACTTTTGAGGCCACATTTGGAGTACTGTGTGCAGTTCTGGCCGTTCTGCTACAGGAAGAATGTCATTAAATTGGAGAGAGTGAAAAAAGATTGACAAGGATCTTACTGGGAGTAGGCAGCTTGGATTATAAGCAGAGGCTGGAAAAGCCAGGAACTTTTCCCTATGCAGGAAGCTCAGGAATAACCTTAGAGGTCTATAAAATCATAAGGGGCATAGATTAGGTGAATAGCCAAAGACTTTTCACCAGGAAAGATGTGCCCAAAACTATATGACAAACTTTTAAAGTGAGAGGGAAAACATTTAGAAGGGACCTGAGGGGCAACCTTTCCTGACAGGGTGTTGTGTATATATGGAACAAGCTGCCAGAGGAAGTGGTAGAGGGGTGTACAATTACAGCATTTAAACAGCATTTGGACTGTTACATGGAGAGGAAGTGTTTTGCGGGATATGGGCCAAACGCAGGCAAATGGGACAAGTTCAGTGAGGCAACTTGGTTTGCACGGACAAGTTGCGTCCAAGAACGTGTTTCCATGCTGTTTTGCAGTAAGACTCTATGACTCCATGACTTGAGTCCCATTTACCTGCATTTGGTCCATATCCCTCCAAACTTTTCTATCCACGTACTTGTCCAAATGACTCTTAAACCTCCACAGCTTCCTCTGACAGTTTGTTCCATGATCCCACCACCCTCTGTGTAAAATGTTGCCCCTCAGGTACCTTTCAAATCTTTCCCCTTTCAACTTAATCTGTGTCGTCTTGTTTTAGATTCCCCACCCAGAAAATTACTCTGATCAGCCACCATATCTGCATTTTGCACTGCTGAGTTAAATTGCATTTGCCATTCTCTTGCCCACTTCCCAGGTTGGTCTCGTTCCCCTTGTAGACTTACAGAACATTCTGCACTGTCCACTATACCACCGATTTTAGTGTCATCTGCAGACCTCCTAACCATGTTAACAAAGTTGTTATCTATATTAATGACATGGACGAAAAGTAACAGTGGATCCAGCACCGATCCCTGTGGCACACCACTGGTCAACCCTCCAATACTATCATCTATCTCTTTCCACAAGCCAATTATGTATCCACTCAGCTCGTTCACCCTGAATCCCATCTGATCTAATCTTCCAGACTGGCTTACCATGCAGAACCTTGTCAAAAGCCATACGAAAGTTCAGATACACAACATCTACCATGATGCCCTCATTCACCTTCCCCCTTGCCGCTTCAAAAACTCAGATTCCTGAGATACGACATCCCATGCATTAAGCTATGCTGACTATCCCTAATCAGTACTTGCCTTTCCAAATGCAGATAGATCATGTCTCTGAATCCCCTCCAGTAACTTTCCCACCACTGATGTCTGGCTCATTGGCCTGCCATTCACTGGTTTGTCCTGTCAGCCCTTCTTAAATAAAGGCACAGTATTAGCATGTCTCTGGTCTTCTGGCACTTCACCAAAGGGGCACAAATCACTGCCAGGGCCTCAGAAATTTCTTCCCTACCTTCCTACAATGTTCTATGGTGCACTTGGTCAACTCCTGGGGATTTACCCACCTTTTTGCACCACAAGAATCTCTACGCCTTCTCTTTTGTATTGCCGGTATGTTTCAGGACATCGTCATATCACTATTCTCTCCCCTGAATTCACTATCTTCTCCATGGTAAATACTGCTGCGAATGACTCATTTAACACCTCAGCCATCTTCCATGGCTCCATGCATAGACGACCACACTTAACCTTAAAGGGAGCTATTCTCTCCCAGGTTAACCTTTTGCAGACTGGTAACTGGTAACGTCAAACGTACTGTACAACACACTGGCCAAAGAGAACAGAAAAGCAATTGCAAACATATGTTGTACGGTCAATACTGGAAAGGGTCAACCAGTAACACCAATAACTGCAAGAACGGGATCGTAAATTTTCTCGATATGAAAGATTACTGGGTATCCCATTTTCTTGGAGAAATTCCTGGTGCTCTTGACTCAGTGATTCTGACTGGCTAAACATTAATATATGCTCAGAGAAGCCATCATTTATATTAGGATCATGTCTCCAGTGAGACAATTATTCATCAAATATTAAATGCATCAGTTACAGTAATTTGAACAAACAGAACCAAACATTTTCCCCCAAGATTTGTGATGCAATGAAAAATCCTCCATGGAAGATTCATTGTGATAAAAATAGTCATAACATTCTTTAGAAATTTCAGAAAATGTCTGCACTAAATGAGGTTCAATCCTGCCATCGACCTTGTCACATAATCAATTGAAGCAATAGCCCTCTCAGATCTCACTCACTGCATTCAGAGGGTGAACATCCATCAGGGCAGGATTTGGTTTCCAAATTAAATGGAGCACTTATCTTCATCTTAGTGTTCCAAATGCCCTCTGACCCCTGTTAATAAAGGGTACATTATTGATCATCAGAATTGTTGGAAGTTCTTGTTCCTGCAGTGCAATGGGACCACAAGCGTCACAGGACTTCGTACCCTGAAGGGGAAATAACTATGGCCTTGCCCACGTTCCAAGTTCAGTTTAGGGAAAATCTTTCTGTGGCACAAACCTTTATGCTGTTTACTTGACACGATGAAATTCTTACTAATTATTATTTGAAGAAGTCCACATCGGGCAATAAATAGGATCATGGTAGAAAACATGATCATGGCAACCAGGCAGCAGCAACTGTGCAATTCACTTTCAGTGCTTATTCACAGGTCAATGATTAAGTCAATGCTGATTAAGGTTACTGTTACCTCTTGGAAGAAAAATACACCTTGTCCCCAGATGGCAGTGGGCAGCCTTCCTCATGGTTCGCCTGAGTACATGTGGCGATGGAACACAGGCAAGAGCAGCAGCCTTGCTCTCTGGCACCACTCTGTTACGTCCTTTGTTCCTGAAGCTGTGGGGGGAATTTACAAAGAATCTGAATCAGATTGATTATTACTGACGTATGTCATGAAATTTGTTGTATTGTGGCAGCAATACACAGCAAGACAAAGATATAGATATTACTATAAGTTACAGAAATAAACTAGTGCAAACAAGGAATACCAGGTAGTGTTCATGGACCGTTCAGTAATTTGATGGTGGAGGGGGAGAAGCTGTTCCTGGAATGTTGAGTGTGGATCTTCAGGCTCCTTTACCTTCTCCCTGATGGTAGTAACGAGAAGAAGGCATGTCCTGGGTGGTGAGGATCCTTAATGATGGAAGCTGCTTTCTTCAGGCACTACCTCTTGAAGATGTCCTCGATGCTGGGGAGGGCTGTGCCAAGATGGAGCTGGCTGAGTCTACAATCCTCTGCAACATGTTTCGACCCTGCACATTGGTTGCATCACCGCTAGGTGTGGAGGCTCCAATCAGAATGCTCGCCACCAGACATCTGTAGAAAGATGCAGGAGTCTTTGGTGACACACCAAATCTCCTCAAACTCCCAACAAAGTAGAGCTGCTGGCGTGCCTCCTTTTTGATTCCATCAATATGTTGGGCCCAGAATAAGTCCCTTGTGATGTTAACGTCCAGCAATTTGAAGCTGTTCTTCCTTTCCACTGCTGACCTCTCAATGGACTGGTGTGTATTTTCCTGACATCCCTTCCCTGAAGTGCACAATCAATTCCTTGGTCTCACTGACATTGAGTGAGAGGTTGGTTTTGCGATACTACTCAACCAGCCGATCTATCTCACTCCTGTATGCCTCCTCATTGCCATCTGAGATTCTTTTAACAGAAGTGGTGTCATCCACGAATTTGTAGCTGGCATTTGAGCTGTGCTCAGCCACATAGTCATGAGTATAGAGAGTAGATCAGAGGGCTAAGCATACATCCTTGTGGTGTGCCTGTGTTGATTGTCAGTGAGGTGGAGATGTTATTACTGATCTGCACTGCCTGTGGTCTCCCGATAAGGAAACAGAGAATCCAGTTTCAAAGGGAGTTAGATACCCAGGCTTTGAAGCTTGTTGATTAGTACTGAGGGGATGATGATATTGAACGCTGAGTTGTAATCGATAAACAGCAGCCTGACATGTTTTGGTCTTGATGCTCCAAAGCCTTGTGGAGAGCCGGAGAAATTGTATCTGCTGTAGACCTGTTGCAGCATAGACAAATTGCAGTGGGTCCAGGTCCTTGCTCAGACAGGAGTTAATTCTATCCATGACCAACCTCTCAAAGCTCTTTATCACAGTAGATGTGAGTGTGATCGGGTGATAGTCATTGAGGCTGCGCTCACCCTGCTCTTCTTGGGCACTGGTATGATTGATGCCCTTTTGAAGCAGGTGGGAACCTCTGACTGCAGCAGTGAGAGGTTGAAGATATTCTTGAACACTCCAGCCAGTTGGTCGGCACAGATTTTCAGTACCCTGCCAGGTACACTCTCAGGGCCTGACGTATATTCTCTTGAATACTCCCTTGAAGTATGTTCAGACATCGGACTCCAAGACAGAGATCACTGTGTCATCAGATGCTGTGGGGATTCGCACAGGCAGAGTGTTTTTCTCCCTTTAAAAGCATACATAAAAAGGTGTTGAGCTCATCAGGGAGTGAAGCATCACTGCAATTTATGTTGGTAGGTTTCGCCTTATAGGAAGCAATAGCATGCAAACCCTGCAACAGCTGTTGTGCATCCAATTGTGTCTCGAACTTCACGTGGAATTTCCTTTTTGCTCTCATGAGAGCCTTCTGTAGGTCGTACCTGGACTTCATGCCGGTTTCTAGATCACTGGTTTTCAACGCCACAGATCTAGCCCTCTACAGACTGCAAACTGCCTGGTTCAACCAGGGCTTCTGGTTTGAGAAAACACAGTATGTTCTTGACGGCGCACTCATCCACGCAGGTCTTGATGAAATCAGTGACAGCCATCCAGAGATGATCCCTGAATATGGTCCGGTACACCAACACAAAACTGTCTCTTAGATGTTCCTCCTATTCGCTTGACCATAACTTCATGTTCTCACCACTGGCGCTGTGGTCCTCAGTCTCTGCCTGTATGTTGGGAGTAGAAGTACAGCCAGGTGATCTAACTTGCCAAAGTGCAGGTGTGGGATGGCACGGTAAGTGTTCTTGATGGTGTAGTGGTGATTGAATGTGTTGGTTCTCTGGTTCCACAGGTGACATTTTGGTGGTAGCTTGTCAGAGATGACATCAAGCTGACCTGGTTGAAGTCCCCGGTGATGATCGGGAAGGCTCAGGGTGAGCTGTCTCGTGACTGTTGATCACGGTGCTCAGCTCCTCCAGTGCCAGCTTGACATTTGAATGCATCTTGAAGGAGGCAGGAGGAGTTGATGAAAGTACCACCAGGAATAAGCACTAAGGGCATGGACAGAGCGATGGGAGATGTGTAATGATGTTACATGCACCTTCAAGCAACAAACCATCTGGCCCCATGTACACTAGAAGACCACCAAACTCAGCCAGTACTTTCTTCAATCAAGTTTCTGTAAGTAATTGCAGAGTTGTCAGTAATTGTTTTGTTAATTGTTCATTTTTCAAGACATTGGTGTTATTGGAAAGGCTGGTATTTATTGTCCATCCTTAATTAATCTCAAGAAGGTCACCTCCTTAAGCTTACTGCTGTTCTGCAAAAGAATGCTCCCACTGTGTTGTTGGGGAAAGCACTCTGGGACAAGCCTGGCAGTGATGGAAGGAAAATGTTATATTTTTAACTCAGGTGACTCTGCAGCCAATGTTGTTTCCATGGTCCTGGTGTCCTTGTCCTTCTTGGTGTCTGAGGTTCCAGATTTGGCAAATGCTATCAGGGAACCCAAACTGAATGAATGCACTCCATTGTTTCGTGGTTGGACGTACCTCAGCTCTGTATACAGGGAGAATGTTTCCAGTAAAGAAAGTGGTTTTAATCAGGTGGGCTAATCTGTTTTGCATGTTGTTGAACGTCATGGGTGTCGTTGAAGCTACACTCACCTATCCAAGTGGGGAGTATTCCATCACACTCCTATTTTATGCCTTGTAGATCGTGAGAAAGATTCTGAGTATCAAGAGGTGAGTCAATCTCCACAGGATATCCAGCTTCTGGCCTGTCTTGCAGCCATTATATGTATAGGGCGGGTCCGGTTCAGTTTCCAGTCTCTGATGACTGTCAGGCTGTACATGTTCCATTGAATTGTCTCGGTCTACCGACTGTTTCATCTGCTAAGTTGTGAATGGAATTGAACCTCATGAAATCATCAGTGAACATCCCTACTTCTTACCCTATGGCAGAAGAAAGGTAATTAATTGAAGAGCTGAAGATATTTGACTCTAAGGCACTGCTCTGATGTCCTTGGGCCAGAAAGATTGACCTGAGAAACACAGGACCTTTACTTCACATGAGGTATGATTCCCAGCATGGTTTGTATTTTCCACATGATGCCCTTTGACTTGGATCCTTGATGCCACACGCAGTCAAGTGCTGCTGTAACATCCACAGCTGGCACTCCTACCTCAGCCCTCATTCAGATGTTTGGTACATATTTTAATTTAGGCTCACTGAGGTCTGGAGTCCTGTGGTCCTGTCAGGTGTTGGTGATTAGCAAGTTGACAGCAACTTGCAACTCGCAACTCTGTTTATTACTGATAGTGGACTAATTGGGTGGCAATTAGTGTCACGACTTTCAGCAAGCTATGGACTTGTACCCCAAGGTCTCTGTACATCAACACTCCAATGGTCCCAGCCAAATACCCATATGTCCTACCAGGATTTGACTTCCCTAAGTGCATAACCTCACATTTATCAAGATTAAATGCTATCTGCAATTGCACACCATATTTCTAGTTGATCTGTGTCACAAACTCATACAACATGGAAGAGCTGAGGCATGTACATTTAGAAATGGGCCTCTGGTGTTATACCTTGCAGAATATTTTTTGGAGACGATGCTTCCAATTTTAGTAAATAACTAAGGTGACCAGAATTGATGTTTTGATTTTAAATTCCGCAGAAATTATGTTCCATCTGCACAGCTTGTTAAGAAGCTGTGGCAATCTGTTTATTGAACCAAGCAGCAATGTATATTTTGAACGATGTTGCAACCTCAAAATCCCAGTGTAGATCTCTCAAGATATAAATTAAATTCCCTTGTAGTGATCATCACAGACTTAAGGCAGCTGACCTGCAGAACGAAGGAGCATTTTGGAGTCTACAGAAAATGCACAGACAATTTGACTGTTTTGCTAAAATATCCCACTTTATCATTGCTGTTGTTGGTGTTCCTGGTAAGTTACTTCCTTGTAAAGTTGTGAACTTTAGAATGAATTATCAGCAATTTCACGTGTGTCTGATCTTATAAGATCAGAAGGTGTAGACAGTTTCTCAGGTGGACCTTTCTCACCTACGCTGCCTGAGAGAGTTCTGGGAGGAGATTCACTAACAGCATTGAAGAAGTGTCTCGATGAGCACTTGATTTGCCTCAGCATACAAGGTTATGGGTCAGGTACTGGTAGATGGATTTAATATTATGGGTATCCACTGGTCAGTGAGAGTGTACTGAGCTAAGTAGCATGTTTCCATGATGTGTGACTCAATGACTAGATGTACAGGAGTATGCCACCTGGCCCTTTGACCTTGCTTGTTATTTAAGGTCATAGCCAATCTCACATCTCAGTTGTATTTTCTTGAACTGTCACCATGCCTCATAACCCCCTTGGTCTTTAAAAATGCCTCAACTTGTTTTGAATAAACTCAATAACTGAGCCTCCACAACCATTTAGGGTAGAGAACCCCACAGACCCACTAACATCTGAGTTAAGAAATTTCTCCCCATTGGTCCAAAACAGACTTGCCCTGTTCTAAAACTCCTGAGGTGGAGAAACATTGTCCTGCACAATTCTGTGAGAATTTTGTAGATGTAGTGAATTTTCGTCTCATTCTTCTGAACTTTGGGGATCACTGACCCAGCTCAGACAATAGTTCCCCAAACAACATACCAGGAGCCAGTCTGATCAATCTTCATTCACCCTTTATATGCAAGCTTATTTATTTAGGTAAGAATACAAAAACTGCACAGAAAAAAAGCCTTCTATGATTGCAGTAAGACATTTTTATGGTTGTGCTCACATCGTCTTGCAATAAAGGCAGATACTACAGTAACATTTAAGAGGCAATTAGACAGGCATGTGAACAGGCAGAGAATTGATGGTTATGGATAATTTTCAGGCAGATGGAACAAGTTAAAATTGGCATCATTGACGGCACAGACATCGTGGGTGAAAAACATCTGTGAAAAACTTACCCCTCAGAAGACCTTTAAATGTCTCTCCACTACTTTCTGCCTTCTAGTTCTAGGCTTCCCTCCCCTGGAGAAAAATTCCAATTATCTATCTCATCCATGCCCCTCATGATTTTATAAACCTCCAGAAGGTCACTTCTCAGCCTCCTACGTTCCAGTGAGAATAAGCCCAGCCTGTCCAATCTCTTCTCATGCTTCAGCCCTCCATTCCAGGCAATGTCACAGTGAATATCTTCTGTACCCTGTTGCTCCCACATACTTCCTGTAGTGTGATGACCAGAACTGCACACAAAATTCCATGTGCAGTCCAACCAGCATGTTGTTCAACTGTAATAGGATGTCCTAATGCTTTTCTCAATGCCTAAGTATATAAAGGCAAGCACACCAAATGCCTTTTCACTACCCTCTCTCTACTTGAGTCACTACTTTCAGGGAGCTTGGACTTGCATCCCAGTTCTCTGTCCACCAATACTCTTAGGGTCCCTGCCATTTACTGTCTGCATTCCACCAGCATTTGACTTCTTACAGTGCTTTACCTCAGGCTTGTCTGGATTAAGTCCCATGACTGCATGGCCAGAATCTGCTCTAACTCCATCTAGAAATTTTCAGATGATACCACCATAGTTGGGTGTATCTCAAATAAAAAATGAGTCGCAGTACAGGAAGGAGATAGACAGCACAGAGACATGGTGTCATGACACAACCCTTCCCTTAATGTCAGCAAAACAGAACAGCTCGTCATTGAGTTCAGGAAGCAGGACGGTGCTCATGCTCCTAGTTACATTAATGGTGTTGATATAGAGAGGGTTGAGAGCTTCAAGTTCCTAGGAGTGAACATCATCAATAGCCTGTCCTGGTCTAAACATTTTTGATGCCACAGCCAAGAAAGCGCAGAAGGCTAAAGAAATTTGGAATTTCCCCTTTGACCCTCACTAATTTTCATCGATTCACCATGAAAAGCATCCTATCCAGATGCATCATCACTGCTTGGTATGGCAACTGCTCTGCCTGTGATGGCAATAAACTGCAGAGAGTTGTGGACACAGCTCAGCACATCATGGTAACCAACCTCCCTTCCATGGATCCGTCTACACCTCTCACTGCCTCAGTAAAGACCCCACTCACCATGGACATTCTTTCTTCTCCCCCTCCCATCGGGCAGTAGTTACAAAGCCTGACAGCACATAACTCCAGGCTCAAGGACAGCTTCTATTCTGCTGTTATTTTACTATCAATTCCCTAGTATGATAAGATGGACTGTTGACCTTACAGTCTACCTTGTTATTACCTTGCACTTGATTGTCTGCCTGCACTGTACTCTCAATCACTGTAACCCTTTATTTTGCATTTTCTTATCATTGTCGCTCGTGCTACCTCAATGCACTGTTGAAATGAATTGATCTGCAGGTTTTTCCACTGCACCTCAGTACATGTGACAATTATAAATGGTTCCACTTTCCACCTGAAATGTGCACTATTATATTTTTAGACAACCTTCTTCACTGTGACTCCGCCAATTTTTCTCTTGTCAAAGAACTTCTGAATCATAACAGCTACATTCCCATCCAAGTCATTTATGTTTATATGGAAAGCAGCAGGGGTCCCAGCACCGAGCCCTGCAGTTCACTACTTCCAGTCAGAGAAACACACATCCACCACTACCCTCTGGTTCCTAGAGGACAGCAAATTATGGATCCAGTTTAACAACACTCCTCAGATGGCTGAACCTAAACTTACTTGAAAGTTTTTCAATTGAAGCTTTTGTAGAACTGACAAAGAAGAACCATAAGGCAAGCACAAATCAGCCATGATCTGGAGGGTGGAGGGTGTTCATAGAACAATTGCACAGAGTGCAGGACAGGTAGTTCCAGCAAGAAGGACAAAAATGGCAAGGCAAGGGAATCTTGGATTACGAGAGAAGTGGTGAATTTAGTCAAGGAGAAAAAGAAGTGTCTCTTGGGTTTAAGAATCTGAAATCAAATAGAGCCATTGAGGATTATAAAGAAGTTAGGAAAGAACTCAAGAAGGAATTAGGAGAGCCAGGAGGGGCCATGAAAAGCCCTCAGAAGTGGGATTAAAGAGAATCCCAAGGTATTCCATACATACATTGGGTGTAAGAGGATAACTAGGGCAAGGGTACGACCACTCATTGATAAAGGAAGGAAAATGTGTTTGGATGTGGAGAATGTGGGTGAGGTCCTAAGTGTAAACTTTGCACCAATAACTACCAAGGAGAAGGAAATGGAGGACAGGGAGATTAGTGTGGAGTGTACTGATATGCTGGGGCATTTTGAGATAAAGAAGGTGGTGCTGGGTCTCTTAAAGAATATTAAGGTGGATAAGTCCCCAGTGCTAGGTGAGATACATCACAGCTTATTGAGAAAGGCAAGAGAGTAGATTTCTGGGGCAATGACCAAGATATTCGTGTCCTCTCCAGCCACAGGCGAGGTCCCAGTGGACTGGCAAGTAAATAATGCTGTTCCATTATTCAAGAAGAGAAATAAGGATAACCCTGTTAACTATAGACTGGTGAGTCTCATGGCAGTGGCAGGTAAGCGATTAGAGAGGATTCTTCAGGACAGGATTTATGACTATTTGGAAAACCTTGGCCTAATGAGAGACAGTCAGCATGGCTTTGTGCGGGGCAAGTCGTGTCTTACTGACTATATTGAGTTTTTCAAGGGGGTGCTGAAGATGATTGATGAAGGTAGAGCTGCACATGGATTTTTGCAAAGCATTCACAAGGTCCCTTAAAGGAAACTCATCCATAGAACAAGAGAACCATAGAACACTACAGCACAGAAAACAGGCCATTCTAGTCTGTGCTGAAACATTATTCCTCTAGTCCCATTTAACTGCATCCAGTCCATAGCCCTCCAGACCTCTCCCATCCATGTATCTATCCAATTTATTCTTAAAACTTAAGAGTGAGCCCGCATTTACTACATCAGATGGCAGCCCATTCCATACTCCTACCACTCTTTGAGAGAAGTAGTTCCCCCTAATCCTTTCCCCTTTCACCCTAAAGCCATGTCCTCTTGTACTTATCTCCCCTAATCTAAGTGGAGAGAGTCTACTCACATTAACTTTGTCTATACCACTTAATTTTGTAAACCTCTATCAAATCCCTCCTCATTCTTCTGCGCTCCAAGGAATGAAGTCCTAACCAGTTCAATCTTTCCCTGTAACTCAACTCCTGAAGATCCAGCAACATTCTAGTAAATCTCCTCTGCACTCTTTCAATCTTACTGATATCCTACCTATAGTTAGGTGACCAGAACTGCACACAATACTCCACATTTGGCCTCACCGATGTCTTATACAACCTCACCATAACATCCCAACTCCTATACTCAATACTTTGATTTATGAATGCCAGGATGCAAAAAGCCTTTTTCTTTTACAACCCTGTCTACCTGTGACGCCACTTTCAGGGAATTATGTATTTGAACTCCCAGATCTCTTTGTTCCTCCACAGCCTTCAGTGCCCTACCATTTACTGTGTATGTCCTACCTTGATTTGTCCTTCCAAAATGCAATACCTCACACTTGTCTGCATTAAATTCCATCTGCCATTTTCTGGCCCATTCTTCCAGTTGGTTCAGATCCCTCTGCAAGTTTTGAAAGCCTTCATCGCTGTCCACTACACCTCCAATCTTAGTGTCATCAGCAAACTTGCTGATCCAATTTACCACATTATCATCTAGATCATTGACATAAACAAACAATGGTCCCAGCACAGATCCCTGAGGCACACCACTAGTCACAGGCCTCCAGTCTGAGAAACAATCACCCACTACCACTCTGTCTTCACCCACACAGCCAATTTCGAATCCAGTTTACAACCTTTCCATGGATACCTAGTGTCTGAACCTTCTGAAATAACCTTCCATGTGGGACCTTGTCAAAGGCCTTACTAAAGTCCATGTAGACAACATCCACAGCCTTTCCTTCATCTACTTTCTTGGTAACCTCCTTGAAAAACTCTACAAGATTCATTAAATACGATCTACCACGCACAAAGCTATGCTGACTATCCTTAATCAGCCCTTCGTTGTCCAAATACTTGTATATCTGATCTCTCAGAACACCTTCCAATAATTTACCCACTACTGATGTCAGGTTCACTGGCCTGTAATTACCTGGCTTACTTTTAGATCCGTTTTTAAACAGAAAAATATGAGCTACCCTCCAGTCCTCCGGCACTTTAGCCGTGGCTAAGGACATATTAAATATATCTGCAAGGCCCCTGCAATTTCTACACTAGTCTCTCTCAATGTCCAAGGAAATATCTTATCAGGGATTTATCTACCTTTATTCGCTGTAAGACAGCAAGCACCTCCTCTTTTTTAATCTCTATATGTTCCATGACACTATTGCTTGTTTCCCTTCCTTCCATATCCACGATGCCAGTTTCCTGAGTAAATGCTGATGCAAAAAGCTGTTTAAGATCTCCCCCATCTCCTGAGGCTCCACAAATAGACGACCACTCTGATCTTCTAGGGGACCAATTTTGTCCCTTACTATCCCTTTACCCTTAATATACTTGTAGAAATCCTTCGGGTCCACTTTCACATTATCTGCCAAAGCAACCTGATGTCTTCTTTTTGCCTTCCTAATTTCCTTTTTAGTATTTTCTTACATTTTCTATACTCTTCAAGTACTTCATTTGTTCCTAGTTGCTTATACCTGCTATACACCTCTTTTTTTTTAACGAGATCACCAATATCCCTCGAAAACCAAGGTTCCCTATGCTTGTTACCCTTGCCTTTAATCTTGACAGGGACATATAAACTCTGCACTCAAAATGTTGCCTTTGAAGGCTAATCATTTACTGAGAACATCCTTGCCAAAAAAATCAAATTACTCCAATTCACTCTTCCTAGATCCTTTCTCATTTCCACAACATTGGCCTTTCTCCAATTTAGAACCTCAACTGGAGGCCCAGACCTATCCTCATCCATAAGGAACTTGAAACTAATGACATTATGGTCACTGGACCCAAAATGCTCCCCTACACATACTTCTGTCACCTGACCTGTCTGGTTCCCTCATCGGATATCAAGTATTTCATTCTTTCTTGCTGGTACCTCTATATATTGATTTAGAAAACTTACCTGAACACATTTGACAAATTCCAAGCCATCCAGCCCTTTCACAGTGTGGGAGTACCAGTCAATATGTGGAAAGTTAAAATCCCCTACTATTACAACTTTCTGTTTCTTACATCAGTCTGCTATCTCACTACAGATTTGTTCTTCTAATTCTCTCTGACTATTGGGCGGTCTATAATACAACCGTATTAGTGTGGCCACACCCTTCCTTCTCCTCAGCTCCACCCATATAGCCTCTGTAGACAAGCCCTCCAGGCTGTCCTGTCTATGCACAGCTGTGATATTTTCCCTGACTAGTAATGCCACTCCTCCTCCTTTCATCCCTCCCCCTCTATCACGTCTGAAACAACAGAACCCCAGGGCATTAAGCTGCCAGTCCTGCCCCTCCTGCATCCAAGTCTCACTAATAGCAATGACGTCATAATCCCACATGCCAATCCATGCCTTAAACTCATCTGCCTTACCTACCATACTTCTTGCATTGAAATAGATGCACCTGAGAACAGTTTTATCA
This sequence comes from Pristis pectinata, assembly GCF_009764475.1. Taxonomy (NCBI): domain Eukaryota; kingdom Metazoa; phylum Chordata; class Chondrichthyes; order Rhinopristiformes; family Pristidae; genus Pristis; species Pristis pectinata. The sequence continues at coordinate 37,913,162 of NC_067425.1, read as the reverse complement.
CATAGAAACCTTTGATTTTTGTTTATACTTGCAGTCCTCACATGACCTTTTCCCTCCACCTCACTATCTGCTCTAACACTCTGGTTTCCCCCTCCCCATAAAAATCTAGTTTAACTCCCCCCTCCCCAGGAACAGCACTAGCAACCCTACCCACAAGAATGTTATTCCCATCCAGTTCAGGTGCAAACCATCCCATCGGAACAGGTCCCACCTTCCCTGGAACAAAGCCCAATTGTCCAGAAACCTAAAGCCCGCCCTCCTGCACCATCTCCTTAGCCACATATGATCTTCCTATTTCTATCCTCACTAGCTCGTGGCACCGGTACCAATCCTGAGATTGCAACCTTGGAAGTCCTGTCCTTCAACTTTGCACCTAATTCTCTAAATTCTTTGCAGGACCTCCTCCTCTTTCCTAGCCACATCATTGGTCCCTACATGGACCATGACATCTGGCTGCTCACCCTCCCTCCTGAGAATATCAAGAATTCAATCCAAGATATCATGGACCCTGGCACCAGGGAGGCACAGACCATCTGGGATTCTCAATCTCTCCCACGAAACCTCCTATCTAACTATCAAATCACCTATCATTACTGCTCTCTTATTTTCCCTCCTTCCCTTCTGAGCCAAGGGTACCATCTCAGTGGGAGAGACATGAGCACTACAAATTATCCCTGATAGGTCATCCCCACCAGCAATATCCAAAACAGTATACTTATTGTTGATGGGAACAGCCACAGGGGTGCTCTGCTCTTTCTGTCTCTATCCCTTCCCTTTCCTGTCAGTCACCAGCTACCTGCCTCCTGACTTTTAGGGGTGACAATCTCCCTGAAACTCCTGTCTATTTCTACCTCACAAGTGATCCAGAGTTCATCCAGCTCCAGTTCCCTAACTCAGTTTGTCAGGAGCTGCAGCTGGATGCAACTTTTACAGGTGTAGTCATCAGGGACAAATGTGCCGTCCCTGACTTCCCACATACTGCATATGGAGCACACAACTGCCTTAACTGCTGCCATCACTAACTACTCCTAAGTTAATTAAATTAAAGGAATTTACCACACTTACCTCTCAGGGAGCAAGCTCATCCTTAGTCTCTGTTCACAAAGCCTCAAAGCTCCACTCCTCACTGGCCACTCATCTTCAGTTATCCCTCCTTATATTTGTCCCTGCCAATTACCTCAAGTACACAGTCCCTCTAATCATGCACTCAAAACTCTGGTTAACCCTTCAGTTGCCCTCCACTTATTAAGCTTTTTAAATACACTCACCGTACCTGAAGGGGAACTGCTGCTCCAACAGCTGCCAGGCTGCTTCTGTAAAAGAAAAGCCTGCGAAACACACAACCTTTTTAAATACACTCAACCTGAAAGGGAATTGCTGCTGTAATGGCTCCCGGGCTGCTTCTGTAAAAGAAAAGTCCGCAAAACACACAAGCTTTTTAAATACACTCACTGGACCTGAAGTGGAACTGCTGTTCCAACAGGTGCCGGGCTGCTTCTGTAAAAGAATCCAGGAGATTAAGAGACAAGGAATCCATGGCAACTTGGTCATATAGATTCAGAATTGGCTTGCCCATAGAAGACAGAGGGTAGAGGTCGATGGGACTTATTCTGGCTGGAGACCCATGACTAGTTGTGTTCCTCAGGGATCCAAACTGGGATCTCTGCTGTTTGTGATATGACCTGGATAATAACGTAGATGGATGACTTAGTAATTTCGCAGATGAGAGAAAGGTTGGTGCTGTTGTGGGTAGTGCAAAAGATTGCCAATGGATACAGCAGGATATTGTTCAGTTGCAGATATGAGTGGAGAAATGGCAGATGGAGTTTAATCCAGCCAAGTGTGAGATATAGCACTTTAGGAGAACAAATGTAAGGGGATTGTACACAGTTAATGGCAAGACCCTTAACCATGTTGATGTACAGGAGGATCCTGGGGTCCAAGTCCGTGGTTCCCTGAATATGGCTCCACAAGCTGACAGAGTGGTAACGAAAGTGTACGGCACATATGCCTGTATTAGTACAGACATTGAGCTGAGGAGTCAGGAACTTATGTCGCAGCTTTATAAAACTCTAGTTAGGCCGCATCTGGAGTATTGCATTCAATTCTAGTCATCACATTACAGGAAGATGTGGAGGCTTTGGCGAGGGTGCAGAAGATGTTTACCAGGAATCTGCCTGGATTAGAGGGCATGAGCTATAAGGAGAAGTTAGACAAACTTGTTTTTTTTCCTCTGGAGCAGCGGAGGCTGAGGGGATATCTGATGGAGGTTTATAATATTATGTGAAGCATAGATAGAGGAGACAGCCGGTGCCTTCTTCCCTGAGTCGAAATGTGTAATACGAGGGTCATGCATTTAAGGTGAGGGGGGTAAGTTCAAGGGAGATGTGCGGGGCACGTATTTTACACAGAGAGTGGTGAGTGTCTGGAATACGTTGCCTGGGGTGGTGGAGGAGGCAAACATGATAGAGACATTTCAGGAACTCATATATGCACAGAATGTGGAGGAATATGGTCATTGTGTAGACAGAAGGAATTAGTTTAGTTGGGAGTTTAATTAACAGCTTAATTATTTGGGCACAACATCGATGGCCGAAGGACCTGTTCTTGTGCAGTACTCTTCCATGATTTATATTCTATCACATGAAATGTTGGGGCAGGATTGAGAGACCTGGTGACCAGTTCCTGCTCCTATTTTATTGTGTTCTTGTGCGAAATTTTTAAAGTTGTAATCATTGACACAAAGTGTCTTGAGAAAGCATTTTAAAACAATTTATTAGAAATATGAAATAAAACATAAAGACAGAAAATACCGATATTACTTGACAAGTCAAACTGGAACTGCGGGAAGAGCAAATAAGGTAATGTTTCTAGTCGAAGACCCTTGCTCAGAACTGCGAAGGAGAGAACAGAAGCTTGTTGCGCTGCAGGGAATGTCAGACAGGAGAACGTCTCGAATAGGGTAAAACAAGGGTGACCATGGGAATCGGCTGTGAACAAGGTTATCTGGTCAATGAGTGAATGGGAGCAGTCAGAAATTGAGAACATTGAGATAACAATATTGGTCACCCTCGTCACTCCTTGGTTGCAGTTTATCTTCCCTGCAGCCTAATGAGATATTTTTTCTCTCCTTCCCAATTCCGAGAAGGGTCTTCAACCTGAAAAGCTGATTCTGTTTCTCTTCACATCGGTGTGGCAGAGACAGGCTGCTGTTCCTCAGACTTGTGCTCGTCTTCATTGTAACGTTGCAGAAGGCCGGAGACGTATTGGTCAGAGAGTGGGATGGACAAGCTCACTCGTTTTTGGCAATAATTTTCCGTTCCTACCATTACAACAGTGTCTTATTGTCATCTCATATCTTTCTCTTCATTTTGCAGTGAATTTAGTGGCGATGGTGATCCTGTGCTGGGGGAAGTGCGGCCTCACGAGCTGCATCACTCGTTACCTCGTGGCCATGTCAGCGGCGGATCTTCTGGTCATTTCCACAGCAATCATATTGAAGTAAATCCAGTATCATTACTTTTCCCTGAACTTCATGCAGCTCACCCCTGTCTGTAGTGTTATCTACACCCTTACACGAGCATCCAGAGACTGTTCTGTCTGGTTCACTGTCAATTTCACATTTGATCGGTGTGTCGCCATTTGCTGCCGGAAGTTCAGAAGTAAATATTGTACGGAGAAAGTTGCGACTGTGGTTCTGACAACAACCGGAATTCTGTTGGGGTTGAAAAATATTCCTTTCTCTTTTCAATACAAACTTGGGACAGTCATCGGAAAAGTACCACGCTGGTGTAAAAAGAAAACGAGAGCCTGGGTGGGTGGGATTTCATTGGTTAGATATAGTTTTGAACCCATTGGTCCCATTTGTTCTAACAGTGTTGCTCAACGTTCTGAACATCAGACACATTTTAGTGGCCAGTCGGATCCGTAAGGAACTGAGGGGTGAGAGCAAGGGGAGTGACCCAGAGATGGAGAGCAGGTGGAGATCTATGGCATTACTCTTCGCCATATCCGGTAGCTTCATACTGCTGTGGTCCTTGTATGTAATGGAATTCTTATTTTATACCATTTCGCGAACAAACCAAAATGACTACTGCAATTCTGAATATATTCTTAACCAAGTTTCAATGATTTTGCAGAATTTAAGTTGCTGCACCAATACGTTTATTTATTTGGTGACGCAGTCCAAGTTCAGAGAGCAGATCAAAAACTAAATGAGTTCCAGTCTCAGCATAATCATTCATTTGATAATTAAACAAAGGGCCTGAGTTCTGCCGAAACGTGGTTCTCAATATTTCTGACCCTAATAAAACAATTAATCCCAAAACTTCAACTGATTTACATCTGAAATTATTGCTGATTTGAAAATAATTCCAGGGCTGTGTTCACTATTTTCAAGGGTTCGCAGATTGGTTACGGAGCGGAGATAGACGGGAAATAGGTACTTTTTATCTGTGTTCACTGCTGAGAAGGATATTGCAGTTGGAGCATTCTGGGAGAGAATGGTGAAATTTGCAAGATGTTATCGTTGAAAATGAGGCATGAGATGTCTTTACAGGCTTGAAAATGGAAAGGACTCCAGGGACAGATAAAATATATCCCATGTTGCCAGGGGAGGCAAGCGGGAGATTTCTGGATGGTTAACAAAGATGGACTATTGACTGAGGAGAACATCACGAAGTACTTAGGAAGGACATGCTGGGGGAGCATCCGGTGAGGCCACATGAAAGAACTTGGAAGTAAAAAGGGAGATATCACTTTGATGCGGCAATACTGTTGGCCCCCAGTAGTCAGCTGGAATTGGAGGAGAATAGATGCAGGGATATCATAGGAATCGAATCCTCCAGGCAGAAAGCATAGGAACAGGCCCCTAAGACCAAGCTTTCCATGACAACCAACTTGTTTACCTGAGCTAGTCCCATTTGCCTGCATTTGACCCATATCCCTCTAAAACACTTCCTATTCACGAACCAGTCTGAATGTATTTTAAAAATTGTAGTTGTACCTGTCTCCACCACTTCCTCTGGCAGTTCATTTGACATGCCCGCCATCCTCTGCGTAAAAAACTTGCCCCTCAGGTCCCCTTTAAATAGGTTCCCTCTCACGTGAAACATATGCCATAAACAAATTCGCCGACGACACCACTGTTGTTGGACAAATCACAGGCGATGATAAGCTTACCGGATGGAGATAGGAAACATGGTTGAGCGGTGCTGCAACAACAACCGCTCCTCAACGTCAGTAAAAGTAAAGAGCTTATTGTTGACTTCAGGAAGGGGAAGGAGGCCGAACATGTGCCAGTCTACATTGAGGGATCGGCATTGGAGACAGGCACATGAATGTTCAGAGAATGGACGGAAATGGACATATTGTAGGCAGAAGGGGTTCATTTTGATTGTCCAGCACAACATTGTGGGTCAACGGGCCTGTTCTTATGTTCTCCTGTTCCATGTTCTTATCATCGATTCCTGCCCCTTGCAGTCCTTGTCTCTATTCCATATACGATTTGGCATTGGTACAATAACAACATTCAGAAGATATTCGGATAAGAATATGGACTGGAGAGGCTTAGAATGATGTGGGCCAAACACAGGCAAATGGAAATAGCTTGGTGGGCACCATGGTCAGCATAGATCAGTTGGGCCAAAGGGCCTGTTTCCATCCTGTATTACACTATGTCTCTACAACTCTGTAATTCTATGAACACATTGGTCTGAATTATGGCCATCTGGTCTTTAAAATTGATAAACTGGTAAATTGGTTTATTATTGTCACATGTACAAATGTACAATGAAAAACTTCTCTTGCATATTGCAGATCACTTCATTACAATAGTGCACTGAGGTAGTACAAGGGAAAACAATAACAGAATGCAGAGTAAAGTGTCACAGCTACAGAAAAAGTGCAGTGCAGGTAGACAATCAGGTGCACGGTCATAATGAGGTACATTGTGAGGTCAACTGGAGGGTGGGGTCTTTGATTATGTTGGCTGCTTTACCGAGGCAGAGAGAGACAGCCCATGGAGGGGAGGCTGGTTTCCGTGATCTGCTGAGCCACGTCCTCAACTGTATGCAGTCTCTTGTGATCACGGGCAGAGCAGTTGCCATACCAAGCGGATACAATGCTTTCTATGGTGCATCGAATAAAATTAGTGGGGGGGGGGGGTCAAAGGGGACATGCCCAATTTCTTTTGCCCCCTGAAGAAGTAGCGGCGCTGGTGAGCTTATCTGGCTGCGGCATCTATGTGGTTGAGCCAGGGCAGGCTATTGGCGAAATTCACTCCAAGGAACTTGAAGCTGTGAACCCTCACAACCTCAGCACCGTTGATGTAAACAGGAGCACGTGCACTCCTCCTTGCCTGAAGTCAATGACCAGCTCTTTTTTTTGCCGATGGGTTGTTGTCATGACACAATGTCACTTGGCTCTCTATCTTCTTCCTTTAATCCAACTCATCGTTATTTGTGATCCGGCCCACTACGGTGGTGTCACCTGGATCTGGAAACTTGTAGATGGAGTTTGAGCAGAAACTGGCCCCTGCCTGCTTCATGACATCAAGGCGGCAACACACCATCCTGGATATTCGCTTGTGGCCACAGAAACACTTGACTATGCCCTTCACTAAAGAGGTCTCATCACCATCGCTTGGTTAGACCTTAACCTACGGTGGTGTACAACAGAGCCAGTCCTGGTTCCACTGATCTCTCTGCTACTGTCATTTTATCCCGAGAGGCCATTCCACAAACAGCATCCAAACTGATGTACTTGGTTGAGAAAGGAACAGCCACAAAAGAACCCTGCGCTCCCTTCCTGTCCCTCCTGGCAGTCACCCATCTGTATCACTGAACTTTAGTGTGAACACCCCACTGAAGGTCCTATCTATAACATTCTCTGCCTCCTGTATCCTCCTCGGCAAGTCCAACTACCACTCCGGCCAATCCATATTATCTAAAAAGAGGTGTAGCCAGACACACTTCCTACAAATGTAGTCGCCAGGGACACCGAGCTGCTCCCTGATCTCCCACATCTGACAGAAAGACCACACCACTCGACTGACTGACATTATTGTACCTTCAGTACACCAACAGACTTAAGGAATGGAAAATCTTGCCTTACCTTGTTGCTGCTGGTCCTCCTTACCGAAGCCCTGTATTTACCTAAGCCCACACTTTAACCTACCAGCAGTACTTCCACCTCAAAGCATCCCTTCCCAAAGTGTCGGCTCCCCTGGAGCATCTCCCTTTTATTTGCTGCCCAGCCTGTCGGGAGTAGAACCTGGAAACAAGGAACAACCCACCGAACAGCATTTTCCGGTCTTCGCTTCTAGAAAGACGGCAGCAATTCAAAAAATAGGACAAGGGGGTTCAAATGTCCTCATTGGTTTGAAAATTACTTAACTTGAATGTATCCATAGGAATGTCATCATTGTTGGAAGAGTTTGATTATATCAACAACTCGCAGGAGTTGAACGTCTTGCACTCGTAGATCAAGAGCTTATTGAGAAGACCTGCATTAGTTGGACAGAATACATTGAGATGCCGAGGCTGCGTTGGATCCTGTTTGTAGTTCATGAGAAGTCATGTTTGTGGGAGGTCGCTTATTAATTTAGAAGGGCAGCTTTGCTGAGGTGTCTGACTTAATATATAACATACGACAGTTCTGCACAATAAGGACCCTTCGGCCCACCATGTTGGGATGACCTTTATAAACATATCTCCATTCAATCTGACCCCCTGTCTTCCCCACCTCCTATAACCGTCTACTTTTCTTTCGTCCATGTGCCAATCCAATAGTCTCCCAAGAAACACTATGGTATCGGCCCCTTAACTCTTCGTTGAAATGTACACCTTTGAGATGCGTAAACAGTTGGTTGAACAGAATAACAGGAAGAATGTGTTGCCAAATATGGTAGTTAGGTCTGCAGTAAATGCTCGTCTGTATTATGTGAAAGGTGGTTTTGGGGAGCATGCAATGGTGCGGTGCTGTGATAGGATTTGATGGAGTGTCCGTATGAATTTGCACTGGCGATTAGTGCGTAGTTCTGCATTACTTGGATGTGCTGTGTTAACTGGAGCACTGTAGCAGGTAGCGATTCTCAACCGAGGAATGTATCTGTCCCAATTTCTGTACTGGATGGAGGGTCGATATTCGTTGTTGCCTCTATTAGTTGGAAGACACCAGGAGGAGTTGATTTCGTTGTTGGGACTGCAAAGATTACATTTATTACTGAAGAAAGAGTGTTACTTCTATTACCCGCATTATTTGAACAGCCACAATTTTGTGTGATGCATCTGATATCTTTCTTTGCGGTGAGCACGTTGAGAGATGAGCGTCACATCAGACACTTCAGGTCTCAAGGAAGTCTGGGACTGAGATCAATTCCATTGTCTGTTAATGATTCGGATTACTGAGGTCACCGGATATCTCACCGCAATCGTGATCTGTTTTCTGAACTTGGACTGAGTCACCACGTAAACAAACGTATTTATGCAGCAATTTAAATTCAGCAGCATAACTCCGACTACTGAAAAGATATACTCAGACGCGTTGAACCCAGCAATGGTATAATATAAAAGTTCTATGACAGTCACCATCCACAGAAGAATGAAGCTGGCGGATAGGGTGAAAAGTAAAATTACCGACCTCCTCCTGCTCTCCACCTCAGGGTCACAGCGATTCTCCCCCTTACGGACCTGGCTGGCCACTAAAACATGTCTGGCTCTCAGAGCGTTGAACAAGAGAATTGAAGCAAACAGCAGCAATGGATTTAAAATGGTATCAAACCAGGCAAATCCCACCCATTGAGGTTCAGTGTAAAAGTCTGGTTTGGGATTACAGCCCCACGGCACATTGTTGATTATTGCCACAGGGTTTAACGTAAAGTAGTGCGGAATGCTTTTTAAACAGAGCAGAAAGGCCGCGGTTGGCAGCAGCACGACCGCAGTTTCGCCGGTACAGTATTTTGTTTTCAGCTTCTGGCAACAAACGACGACAAATCGATCAAAGGTGAAGGCGACAGTGAACCAGACGGAGGAGTCTATGACGGCACGTCTCAGAACACGGATGACACTGCACAGAGGAGTGATGTTCAACACAGATCCCTGGAAATAATAATAATTAATCTGATATAGTACGACCTCGGTGCTAATGGTCAACAGATCCGCCGCTGCCATGGCCACCAGGTAACGAGTGGTGCAGGGGGAGATTCTGCAGTCTCGGCGAGACAGGATGATGATCGCAACTAAATTCACTGTGAACAAAAAGAGAGCAGAAAACAGGCTGTTAGTGTCGTGATTTTCAATGCCCATGTCTAATCCAAGAGACCAAGGGCTAAATGTTCTCCCTGAAAGCGGAAGAATGGTCGACGGATGTAATTTTAAAACTCGGAACACCCGTCCCAAGACATCCAAACCTATGCCCTGCAACGTTAATGGAGGCTTGTACTTGGGCGCACAAGGATTGGGACCAGGTGCCCCAAGAGGATGGAGAGAGAGAAATCCGTGGAAATGGAGAGTCAGTAAGGAACACAAGTCGGGGCGGGGAAAAATGAACAGCAAAGGAAGCGATATTTTACAACGCTGTGAAAAGCCGTTGGTCTGTAATCAATGATTTGGATGACTAAATCATATGTACCACTTCGGAATTGACCCATGATGCTGAACAGGTGGAATTATGAATTGTTACGTGGATTCAAAGAAGTGTGAGGCGGTTGAGATAGATTGAGTGACAGCGAAAAGGGAGGGCGATATGGCACAAGGTGGAGAAGTGTGAAGTTGTCAACTTCTGGAGAAAAATTAGAACGGCAGTGTATTAACCAACTGACGTACATACAATTCTGTGTTCGTACAACATGGAAAATGGAGAAGTACAGATATTCGGCCCAGGGTGTCTACACCAACTACCTAAGCGAATCCTACCAACCTGCACAAGGTCAACATCCCTCTACTCCCTGGCGTCCATGTGTCTCTCCAAATGTTTCTTAAACAATCTTTTGGCGTCTGCTTCAGCTACTGGCCATGGCAGCACCTACCATAATTTATGCAAAAACTTACTTGTAAATCTCCTTCAAATATTCCCCCTCTCACTGTGAGTCTGTGCCCTCTAGTAATTGACATTTCCATACGTGGGAAAAGGCACTGGCCATATTCAGCCAAAATAGTTTATCCAACTTTTACTTATCGCTGATAGTCTCTAATACACCACCATCCTGATGAAGCTCTCCTGCCTCCTTTCCAAAGCCTCTGGATCCTTTCTGGAACGTAGCAACTCTAAATATGCAGAATACTTCACATGTGACTTAACCACATCAATTTTCTTTAAGAGACAATATTTCATCCACCTCTGTATCAACATGACCTGGAATAACAACATACCCTTCCTGATCTCACTACCCTCTGTGTATGGTAATTTTTGTCTCATGAGTTTTATTGAGTGTTTTGAAGTGTTAAACAAGTGTATTGATGGGGGAAGGGTGGTAAACATTGTCTACATGGACTTAGCGAGGCCTTTGACGAAGTCCCTCATGGCAGGCTGGTCCAGAGGTAAGATAACATGGGATCCAGGCTGAGCTAGCTAATTGGATACAAAATTGGCTTAAAGTGGTAGGAATCAGAGCGTGGTGCCAGAGGGGTGTATTGTGACCAGAGGTGTGCTGTAGCTATCGGTGCTGGGTCCACTGTTGTTCATCATCTATATGAAGGATCCAGATGAGAATGTAGTTACTGGAGAACATAGAACACAAAACAGTGCACAGGAACAGGTTCTTTGGCCCACGATGTCTGTGCCGAACATGATGACGAATTAAACAGAACCTACCTTCCTGTAAAAGACTGGTACACCTCCATTCTCTACGTTTTCTTGCCTGTCTAAATGCCTCATAAATGCCACTATAGAGTCGGCTTCCACCAGCATCCTTGGCTACCCGTTCCAGGAACCTGCGACTATGTGTAAGGAAACGTGCCCTGAACATCTCTTTTAAACTTTTGGCCCTCTCACCTTAAAGTTAATCCTTCTACTATTTGATATTTCTACCTAAGGAAAACGACTGACTATCTACACTCTATATGCCTCTCACAATTTTATACATCTCTATCAGGTATCCCTCAAACTCCAACGCTACAGAGATAAGAATTAAAGAGTGACAAAACTATCCTTTTAGATAACATACGAATTCAGGCAGCACCGTGGTGAACCCCTTCTGCACCTTCTCCAAAGCCTCCACATCCTTCCTGTAATGGGATGACAATAGCTGCACACAGCTACACTTCCGCTGGCTCCAGGCTTACATTGCCTCCCTTGTTCTTGAGTGTTCTACCCTTTCCCTGGCTGCACTCTTGCTTTTAAATATATGCACAAAATGCCCATGGATTTTTGTTAATCCTACTCCAAGGATACTTCATGGCTCGATTTCGCCCTCCTGATTTTTTGTTTAAGTTATTTTCTGATTAATTCACATTCCTCAAGGGTCCTGTACGATTTTAACTTCCAAACTTTCCATATTCTTTCTTTTTCTGGCTCTACTTACAATGTCTCTTGTTAACCAAGGTTCCCAAATCTTGCCATGCTTATGTTTCACGTTCACAGGAACATGCTGGTCCAAACTTCTAACCACCTAGTCACAAGTCAAAGGTTGGTTTGGGAGAAGTGGGTTTGAATTCGAAGTTCATTGGCAATGGTACTGGGGATGGAGGGAACTGTTCCGATATAAGTGGCTACACCTGAATCATGCTGGGACCAGGCAGTCCTGGTGGATCACATAATTAGGGCTGCAAATAAGGTTGTAAGCTAAATAGTCGGGGGCAGTTCAACTGCACGGAAAATTATGGAAAAAATGTTAACGGGAAGGAGTGCGCAGCGGAAGTTATTAAAGTACCCAGGGTAAAAAATTAAAAAGACAGAATTCAGACTGTGTTGCGAATCTAAATTTAGATAACACAGGGACAACTTTGAGAATGAATACAGGACTGAGGGTGTTGCTTTTGAATGCAAAAACAACACCCTTAGTTTATGAAACAAGGTAAAGCAGGTTATGGCACCAATATAAATTAGCACGTTAGATGTCGTGGGCATCATAGAGACGTGGCTGTGATGGGCTCATCATCGCTGGGAGCTATAAGTGAATAATATGCATACTATCGAAAAGTCAGGCAGGCCGTGAGAGGGGGAGCGGTGGTCCTGTTGGTAAAATATTTGAAATTAAATTGATAGAAGAAAGCAATATCGGATCAGAAGATGTAGAATCGTTGTGGGTAGAGTTGAGGAACTGCAAAGGTAAAGAGACCCTGATGGGAGTTATGCACCGCCGTCCGATTTGTAGTCAGGATGTGGGGTACCAAATACACAAGGATATGGAAAAAGGCTTGTAAGAAAGTAATGTTCTAGTGATCAAGGGGGACTTCAATATGAAAGTAGCTGGGAAAATCAGTTTGGTCGTGGACCCCAAGAAAGAATTCGTGACGCAGCAAGGAGATGGTTTTTTTAGAGCAGCTTGTGGGAGACCCCACTCGGGAACAAGCAATTCTGGACTTGATGTTGGGCAGACTTAATCAGGGAACAAGGTGAAGGAACCGTTAGGGTACAGTGACAATAATTTGATAGAATCCACCTGCAGATTGCCAGGGAGAGGCTGAAACCAGATGTAACGGTATTACAAATGAGTAAAGGTAACTACAGAGGCACCAGAGAGGAAATGGCCAGAGATGATTGGAGGGGGACCCGAGCAGGGAAGACGGTGGATCAGCAATGGCAGGGGTTTCTGGGTGCTATTCGAGAGACACAGCAGAATTTCAACCCAAGGAAAAAGAAATGCGCTAAGGAGAGAACGAGGCAACCATGGCTGACAAGGGGAGTCAGGCACAGCATTAAAGCAAAAAAGAAGGCATACAATATGGCAAAGATTACTTGGAAGCCAGAGATTTGAATGCCTTTAAACCCCAACTGAGGACAACTAAAAACAGCGACAAGGGGGGAGAAGATGAAATATGATAAGCCGATAATATAAAATAATAATATAACAGAAGATTGCATTTTTAGACATATGAATGGCCACCCAAAACGTCGGCTGTCCATTTCAATCCATAAGTTCTGCCTGATCTACCGAGTTCCTCCAACATCTTGTGTGTCTTACATGATAAATCTGTTCGAATTATTTGAGGTAACAAGCAGGTGAATCCAAGGAGAGTCACTGGAGGTTATTTATTTGGATTTTCAGAAGACATTTGACAAAGTGCTGCACTCGACGCTGCTAAACAAGATAGGAGCCCATAGTGCTAGAGGCAAGGTACAAGCATGGATGAAGATTTGCTGACTGGGAGAAGACAGAGTGGAGATAAAGCGCCCTTTTCAGGATGGTTGCCAGTGACTTGTAGAGTTCCACATGGGTCAGTGTTGGACTGCAACATTTCACTTTACATATTAATGATCTGTATGAAGGAACTGACGGCATTGTGGCCACATTTACAGACAATACAGAGATAGGTGGAGGGACAGGTAGTGTCATGGAGGCAGGGAGTCTGCAGAAGAACTTGGGCAGGTTGGGAGATTGGGCAAACAAGTGGCAGATGGGATACAGCGTGGGGAAGTGTGGGGTTATGCATGTTGGTAGGCAGAATCAAGGTGTTGACTGTTTCCTAAATGGGGAGATCATTCCAAAATCAGAGGTGCAAAGGGACTTGGGAGTTCTGGTGTAGGATTCCCTTGAGGTTAACTTGCAGGTTGAGTCAGTAGTAAGGAAGGCAAATGCAATGTTATCATTCATTTCAAGAGGACTAGAATATAAAAGCAAGGATGTACTGCTGAGGCATTAATCAGACCATATTTGAAATATTGCGAGCCATCTTGGGCTCTGTATCGAAGGAAAGATGTGCTGGTCCTAGGGAAAGTCCAGAGGAAGTTCACAAGAATGATCCGGGGATGAAAGGCTTAAAGTATTGAAGTGTGATGTCTCTCGAGTTGTACTCAATGTTGTTCAAAAGCATGAGGGGGATTCTCATTGCAACCTTCCAAATTGTGAAAGGTCTGGACAGAGTGGACATACAAAGGATGTTTCTACTCATCGGAGAGTCTAGGGTTCGTGGACGCAGCCTCAGAATAAAGGGACGCCCCTTCAGAACTGAGACGGATGAACATCTTCAGTCAGATGGTGGGGAATCTGTGGAATTCGTTGCCACAGAGGGCTGTGGAGGTCACGTCATTGGGTATATTTAAGAGGGAGATTGGTAAAGGGGGTTAAGGGTTATGGGGAGAAGGCAGGAGAATGGGGTTGAGAAAATTCAGCCATGATGGAGCAGAACTGATGGGTCGCATGGCTTAATTTCTCTCCTATATCTCAGGGTCTTTTATTGTTATGTCAGATGAAACTGACCCAATAACAGCAACTCACAACCTGCTCTCCCCAGTTCCTATCAAACAGTGTTGTAATTAGCTCTTCCCCAATTTAACACTTTCTTCTGCCGCACGACCCAGGCTCATTCCCCAAAGTATAGAACGTGCCCTTCCCCGTCTGGACAACCTGCATACAGTTTCAAGCAGCCCTCGTGGCCACACCTAACAAGTTCTGCCCCATACAAACCACAGGTACTGAGAGCAACAGTCAATCCTGTGGACCTTAAAATCTCCCAGTGCGACAACTCTGCCGTTTTAACGTATTTCCATAAACTGTCAACATATATGTTTCTCCATCTCCTGCTGGCCATTTGGAGGCTGCTAATTCATTCCATCATTGTGATCGCACCTTTCCTATTCCTGAACGTTACCCATTTGGCTTCACTGGCTGAGCGCTCCTGGATGATTCCAGTGCAGCTGTTATATTTTCCTTCATCAAGAGGGCAACACCCTCATCTCTCTATCGCGTTTGAAACATCTAAGTACTGGAACATGCCCTTCTTTCAACCAGTTTTCTGTTTTGGCTCCAACATCATTGTTTAAAAAAAGCCCAAAATGTGATGGAAAGACTTTAAGATTGTGGGTCACTCAACCTTGACATTGACCTGCACCAATAGTCACAGGACTTCTGTCAGTGGTTGAGTTGAGGTCTTGAAGAGCATGTCAAAGAACACGCAAGACACGTAGTCTTATCGGGGACAAAGAAACCCACTTAATTGCTGTCTTTTCCACCACTCCAAAGATTAATTTGCTCCACCACCAATGCACAGTGGTTGTAGCGTGTACGAGCTACATAAAGAATGGTAGCTACGCACCTAAACTGTATGCCCCGAGCCGATTACCAAGAAGAACAATGAGTTCAGCCGCATACCTTCCCGTTCTCGTCCAAAGTACACGCTACCAACACTTAGACATTTGTCGTACAACCTGTCACTTAGTCAAAGTCCTACCCAGAGCATGTGGAAGTGTAGTCATCGGAATTATGAATTCCGAGCTAACTACCACTGTCTGCTCAAGAGCAAAGACTAAATGACAATACATGTTGGATTTGCAAGTGACTTCCGAATCACGATGAGCTTTCTGAACCTGAAGTAGTGGATGGTAATAGCCAGGCCTCTGTAGCCCCCTACCTCACTTCATTCAACAACTGTCGTCAACTATTGTTCCTGCCTTCACATCGCTCTCCATATTAAGAAAATCTATCATGTATGCCTGTGCAAAATTTACCCACAGACCAGCACGTAATGTTGCCACTTTCACAGAAAATCAGATTTATTCCACTTGAATTCTCATTGGCAACCTACCAGGTACACAAATAACGACAAGTGTAAAATAATATATTTCCTTGACACTGGTGAAAATTCCGAGCATTTTTCTGTATGAAGCGATGTGTTCCGTGCCAAAATTGCTTCTTTGAGTGAATCTCCGTTTTGATACCTTCTCAAAGTCTGTAATTAATACCCTGCTGGTTCTCCACAGGGACATTGTAACGTCGTTAAAGTTTCTATTTTTAATATTCAGCAAACATGTTATGACAGTTGGTTCATTTTGGTAGGTCAAATATGTTGGTGGAATATAGTATTAATGGTAGGACTCCTGGCAGTGTGGAGGATCAGAGGGATATTGGGGTCCGAGTCCATAGGACGCTCAAAGCGGCTGCTCAGGTTGACCCTGTGGTTAAGAAGGCATATGGTGTATTGTCCTTCATCAATCAGGGAATTGAATTTAGGAGCCGTGAGGTATTGTTGCAGCTATATAGGTCCCTGGTCAGACCCCACTTGGAGCACTGAGCTCAGTTCTGTTCGCCTCACTACAGGAAGGATGTGGAAGCCATAGAGAGGGTGCAGAGGAGATTTACAAGGATGCTGCCTGGAATGCAGGTTGAGGGAACTCGGCCTTTTCTCCTTGGAGCGACAGAGGATGAGGGGGGGGACCTGATAGAGGTATATAAGATGATGAGAGGTATTGATAGGGTAGATAGTCAGAGGCTTTTCCCCAGGGCTGAATTGGTGGCCACAAGAGGACATAGGTTTAAGGCGCTGTGGAGTAGATATAGAGGAGATGTCAGCGGTAAGTTTTTTACTCAGAGAGTGGTGAGTGCGTGGAATGGACTGCCGGCAACGGTTGTGGAGGCGAGACTGTTCGATAGGTGCATGGAGCTGAGTAAAATAGAGGGCTATGGGTAAGCCTAGTAATTTCTAGGGTAGGGACATGTTGGGCACAGCTTTGTGGGCCGAAGGGCCTGAATTGTGCTGTAGTTTTTTTATGTTCTATGCTTTCAAATTCTCCTTTGGTGGAATATATTTAGTTGCGAGACTGAGCTGGAGCCCCCCGAAAGACTGGCCAAATCTGAACATATTAAGTGACCGCATTTCAGATCACTGAAGGACCGCGACTTGGCCTCAAATTTCTCAAGAGCTCAATTCTGTCCAACGCTTTGACTCAGTAATTGCAGAGATGAATCCAGAATTGAGGTGAGCAACTGTCCTCCGTATCTGCGGCACATAAATTACATGAAAGTAAATTAAGTAGTTTACTTCCTGATATGGATTTCAGAACATCTTCAAAACTGGATCTGACCTGCGAAGTGATACGGACAGGAAAATTAAGAAAGCTCCTTGAATTAACATCAGAAAATGCTAGGAACAGTCAGTACACCAGTTAGCGTTTATGGAAAGAGAAGCCGGTAGTACTTCCGGAACAGTGCAGGGACAGGAGTGGATAGGCCAAGGGAATATTCTAATAATTTTTAGCCAAATGTCCCAAGTAATACGCATTTGATGAAGCTTTCTGGTTTATAGGATCATAACGGCAGTTAAGGGGAGAAAACAAAGCGAAATATAAAATATGGCAAGTCAGAACTCCAGGGAATGCCCAGCTGATCAGACGCTATTTGTGCCACGGATGCATGCAGTCCAGAAAAAGGCCTTTCGGTCCACAGTGGCCAGACTGAGAATCAAGTGTCCATTTGTTCTAATCCCATTTACCAGCAGTTGGTCCATAGCCTTGACTGTCTGATAAGCAGTTCTAAAACAGGTTGATATTAATGAAAACGAGATGCTGGGTCTATGGAAGAGTATTAAGGTGGACAAGTCCCCAGGACCTGATGGAATGTATCGTACCTTATTGAGAGATTTAGAGAGGCAAGAGAAGAGATTGTTGGAACCTTGTCAAAGTTGAGGACAAACATGTTACAGTGAGGAAGAAAGCCAAGGATGGCAAGACTCGGGATGAGGAGGGATGTTGTAAATTTGGTGAAAAAGAGAAAGGAAGCACATGTAAAGCTCAGAAAGATGCACTGAGTCATGAACCTTTGAGAAGTATGAAGAGTCTGTTCGTGGCACTCCATGAACTAAGTCATAATTTGGTTTTGGTCCAGGCACTTTTAAATCTATTATTTACCACCCTTTAATAAGTCTTTTACAATAGTGGCACAAGTTTAATCTTGAGTTTTAACTGTGAAAATGACCAACAGATCTAAAGCCTCTGCTAATGGTAAAGGTAATGGAGAACAACCTACTTTGGAAACTATTTCTAATCTGGACAGAAAGTTTGATCGGAGCTTTGCCGAATTTAAGTCTATTTTAAAAGACTTTGAAGAAAAGCAAAATACTCTTATCCAAGAGAATGCCAAACAAAGGCAATTAATTGCTGAACTCGACCAAGCTGGTAAGGAGAGAGATGCCAAACTCCACTCACTTGAAAAAGCCTCAATTACGACCAAACAAAACCTGGAAAAGCAACAACCAAGGATCAGCGACCTGGAAGGACGCAGCAGGAGGTAAAATTTAAGGATCATCAATTTTCAAGAAAATACCGAGGCTGGTAACCCTACGGAATTCTTCTCTAATCTTTTGGTCGATGTTTTTGGCTCAGAAATGTTCCCTCGTCAGCCCATTTTGGATAGGGCTCACAGAGCATTAAGATCCAAACCTGCTCCGGATCAAAAACCTCAGCCAGTAATACGGAGATTCCATTTTGTCAGCGTCAGGGAGCTCCTGATTCGTACTGCTCGTAGACGTGGAATGATTCAATTTAAACAATGGAAGTTTCGAATAGTTGAAGATGACACAGCAGAAGTTATGAAAGAAAGACTGACCTACAAAGCAATTATGGCTCGTCTTTATCAAACCAATTATCATCCTGCATTATTATTCCCAGCAAGGCTGCGAACTACACTGCCTGATAAATCTTGTAAATGGTTTAAATCTATTCAAGAAGCCGAGAATTTTCTTTTGAATTAGCTTTTAATTTTAGAAGCTAAGAAATTGCGGAAGCGACACAGTGTTTTTCCTTTGATTTTCTACCTACTTGTTTTATTATCTAATTAATTTTTAGATTTAAACCTTTCTTTTTTCTTATTTTAATTTTTTTAATGTCTTGTTTTAATGACAATTAAGAATTTAACAAAATAACTGATCGTTTGCTTTCTTTTCGAAAAAATTATTAAACCTTTTTTTTAACTGTTGGCTGTTAACGGCCTTTGGCTCTGTTTCAATCTCACAACTATGTTGTGAGTTCGTTATCTCTGTTTGTATTATGTTGTTCATTTTAAGACTAAACATGGGTCGTTTATATATCTTTTCAATTTGGACTATTGCTATCAATAGAACAGGGTAGCGTACTGGATGCCTATTGGCCAGTTTTCGGGCTGTTGGGGGAGGGGGTGGGGTTGTTTTTACGTTTTTTTTCTTCTGGTCTGAACGACAAATTTTTCTAAATTGTCGTCACATCCGCCTCCTCTTTGAATATTTTTTTTACTTCCTCCTGTTGGTAAGACCTGGCAATATTAAGATTAACCCTTTACATACCATATTTTTTAAAAAATCTGTTAAAATGGATAAGACTATTAATTTTATTTCATGGAATGTTAATGGCTTAAATAATCCATTTAAACGTAAGAAGATTTTTAAAGTTTTTCATAGACTAAATGCTCAGATTATTTTTGTTCAGGAGATTCACATCAGGAAGAAAGATAATCAACTTTTTTTAGATTTTGGAGGGGTCAACAGTTCCATTCGAATTCACAAGCAATAGTGAAATGAGCTTCTATTTTTATAGACTCCTCAATTTCGTTTCTTCATCATGAGACAATATCAGACTCAAATGGTAGATTTTTATTAATCACTGGTCTGTTCCATAATAAAAAAGTTGTTAGGGTTAATGTTTATGCACCCAATGTAGATCACCCTGAATTTTTTAAACATCTATTTGCATTTTTTCCTAATTTAGATGAATACACTCTGATTATGGGTGGAAATTTTAACTGTTGTCTAAACCCTTCCATGGATAGATCTGTATCAAATCCTGCACTTCCAAACAAATCCGCTGTTTTTATTAATTCCTTTTTAGTTGAATCTGGAAGTTCAGATTTTTTTTATTGATGCGAGATTAGCTCCATTTACTACGGACTGTAAGTATGATGCAATTGCCATTTCTGATCAATTAAATTACCAGATGTCAGACAATGGCGATTTAATCCTTCTCTATTACAAGACTCAGATTTCATCCAATTTACCAAAGAACAGATTTCATTTTTCTTTTTAACTAATTTTACTGAAAAAATTACCGGTGGGATAATATGGGATACTTTTAAAGCATATATTCGTGGTCAAATTATTTCATATTCCGCCGGCTTGAAAAAACGAACTAATAATGAAATACATGTATTGGTTGACAAGATTAAAGAAATCGATAAAAAAAAATACTCTGATACTCCGAATCTGGAGCTTTTTAAAAAGAGAACAGAACTCCAATTACAGCATAGTTTATTATTAACATCTTCAATTGAAAATCTACTACTTAAAAACAAAAGTCAATTTTATATACATGGTGACAAATCCAGTCAATTATTCGCCAACCAATTGAAAGCTACTTTATCTAAACGTCAGATTAATAAAATTTGTAATCCAGATGGTACCTACATGATATATTCTGTGCAAATCAACAAATCCTTTCAAGAATTTTATTCTTCTTTTGCCAATCAGAATCCCCTGAGGATCCTACATCAATCTATGAATTGTTAAGAGATCTGAAGATCCCCCAACTATCTTTAAATGAACGTTCTACATTAGATGCTCCCATTTCGGAGGAATAAATAAAGAAAGTAATATTTTCAATGAACTCGGGTAAAGCATCCGGTCCTGACGGATATACAGCTGAATTTTTAAAATCCTTTTCTGATATTCTTGTTCCCTGGTTAGCCAAAATTTTTAAAGATGACCTATCAGTGGGTAAACTACCACAATCTTTCTATGAAGCAACTATTTCTTAAATTCTTAAAAAGGGAAAAGATCCCACTGATTGTGCATCTTATAGACCTATTTCTTTATTAAATGTAGATTCAAAAATATTTTCCAAAATATTTTTGGAAAAGGTTCTCCCACAAATTATTTCTGAAGACCAGACAGGATTTATTCATAATCGTTATTTACATTTTAATATCAGGAGATTAATGAATATTATTTCCACCCCTTCATCCCAAATTCCAGAATGTGTTGTTTCACGAGATGCTGAAAAGGCGTTTGACAGAGTCGAATGGGAATATCTATTCACTACACTTCAAAAATTTAATTTTAGCCCTAAATTTATATCTGCGATTAAAATGATTTATTATACACCTATGGCTTCACTACTTACTAAACAGCAAAGATCTCCTTTTTTTAGGCTTTTTCGAGGTACTAAACAAGGTTGCGCGTTAAGCCCTTTATTATTTGATATTGCTTTAGAACCCTTGGTTATTGCACTTCGGGACTCTTCAAAGGTATGTGGCATTACTCGTGGACAGATGATTCGTAAGATATCTCTCTATGCCGATGACCTGTTACTTTATATTTCTAATCCGGACGAATCTATCCCCGCAGTACTATCACTACTAGATCAGTTTAGTGCTTTTTTTCTGGCTATAGATTAAATCTTAATAAGAGCGAACTTTTTCCATTCAACATGCAAACCCCAATTTATAGCCAATTACCTTTTAGATTGGTAACTGACTATTTTATGTATTTAGGTGTTAAAATTACCGAGAAACATAAGGACTTAGTTAAAGCTAATCTATTGCCTTTAATTGACCATGTTAAACAATTATTTACTAAGTGCTCTCCACTGTCTTCATCATTGGTAGGCCGAATTAATGCAATTAAGATGAATATTTTAACAAAATTTTTATATTTATTTCAAGCGATTCCAACTTTTCTCCCGAAATCTTTTTTTGACACTATTGATTCTAAAATTCTTTCATATATTTGGCAGAATAAAAACCCAAGGTTAAGTAAGAAATATTTACAAAAATTAAAAAAGGATGGTGGTTTGGCCTTGCCTAACTTTAGATTATACTATTGGGCAATTAATGTTAGATATTTAATTTTTTGGATACAAGATTCTCATGTAATTTAATGCCCCAAATGCCTTGAGCACCAATCAGTTCTTGACTTTTCATTAGCTTCTATTTTAGGTGCTTCAATCCCTTTTGCACTTACCAAGCTAAGTAAACATACGACTAACACAATTGTTAAACATACAATACGAATATGGTTTCAATTTCGTAATTTTTTTGGATTGAATAAATTTAATTTGTCAAGTCCCATTCAATCTAATTTTTTTCTTTCATCCTTCTAGAGATGACTCAGCTTTTTCCATATGGAAAAGGAAGGGAATAGTATGTTTTCGGGATCTATTCATTGATAATTGTTTTTCATCTTTTGAACAATTGTCTAATAAATATAATTTTCCTAGATCACACTTCTTTCGATATTTGCAGATTAGAATTTTTTTTAAAAACAACTATACCCTCTTTTATGACACCTTACAAAATTGAAACTACGGAAAAAATTTTAGGTCTTAATCCTTAACAGAAGGGCTTCACAGCAATAATTTATTATATAATTTTGAAAATACGTCTGGAGTTATCAGACAAAATTAAGAATGAATGGGAAAGTGAACTCCAGACATCTATACCTATAGAGACTTGGAAGAAAATTCTTCATTTAGTTAACACATCTTCAATGTGTGCCAGACACTTGTTGATACAGTTTAAGGTAGTCCACAGGACCCATATGTCCAAAGATAATTTAGCTCGTTTTTATAACCATATAAATCCTAGATGTGATAGATGCAAATCGAATATGGCTTCTTTGACACATATGTTTTGGTCCTGTCCTCTTCTGGAAAAATATTGGAAAGACATTTTTAACATTATTTCAAACGTATTAAAGACTGATTTACAACCTTACCCTATTACTGCAATTTTCGGATTACCAAGGACAGAGTCTGGCCATTTATCTTCTTCTGCTAACTGTATGATTGCTTTTGTTACATTAATGGCCAAACGATCCAGTTTGCTTAAATGGAAGGATCCAATCCCCTCTACTACTTTTCAATGGTTTTCTCAAACTATATCATGTTTAAACTTGGAAAAAATTAGGAGTGGTACTGTTGAGCCTTCGCTTAAATTTGAAGATATTTGGAGTCCATTTATTCAATATTTTCACATGATGTAGATCCCCTTTCAATAACTTTCCAACTTGAAGGAACGGAGTTGACGACATAATATTGCCCTGTTTCTACTGAGAAATTTTAGCCCAGTTTTTTTTCTCTTTTTTTGTTGTTTGTTTTTTTAGAAAGTTTTTTGTTTAGTTTATATTGTTTATAATTTTTTTATTGATTTATGTTTTTTCTAAATTTATACAATAAATTTTTCTTTACTTTCTTTTATATTATATTCATTTACTAAGAGATCGTTGGATCTACGGATTTTTTATGTTTTATTGTTCTTTATGATTATATATGTTATGATTGTTATCCTGATCTCTTTGTATTACATGTATAAATATTGATGCTATATATCAATCCGTATTAATTTGAAAACTAATAAGAAAAATTGAAAAAGAAAGAGAAGTATGAAGTGGGAGAGAACTAAAAAAGAGGCTAAGAGGGGCTGTAAAATATCATTTGGTGAATCGGGTTAAAGGGAATCATAGGGCATTCATAAGGACATTAAAACTAAGAGGGTAACTGGAAGAAGTGAATAACCACTCAAGGAAAATGGAAGGGATTTATATTTGGGGACAGAGGAAGTGGGCGAGCTGTGAAACGAGTACTTTGCATTGGTATTCAGCAAAGAGAAGGAGCATAGGGCATGGAGCTCAGAGGGATTTTCTGATATTCTTCGGCATGTTTATATCATGAATAAGGTAGTGTTGGGTCTCGTGAAGACCATTACGGTCGAGAAATCCTCAAAGCCTGAATGGATCTATGCCAGGTTATTAACCCAGGGGCATGGACTAAACAGAGATGTTTGCATCCTTTTTGGTCACAGGCGAGGGCCCAGGGGACTGCAGACTAATCAGCGCAGTTCCTCCACAACGTTGAGAGACAAATGAAGAAATTACAGGCTGGTGAACCTCACATCAGTGCAGGGATATTATTGGAAAAGTTGCTTTGGGATAGGATCGACCCACATCAGGGAAAACAGAGACGGACTTGGGATAGGCAGCATGGCTTTGAGAGTACTCGTTTCATACTTTGCCCACTTGCCTTTTCTATATAATGTCTTTACAAATGCCCTATGATTCCCTTTAACCCAACACACCAATGTTATTTTATGGCCCCTTTTAGCCTCCTTTTTAGAATGAAGTCTCAAGTGATACACTTCGGGAGATCGAATTTGAAGGCAGAATACAAGGTTAATGGCAGGACTCTTAGCGGTGTGGTGGAACAGAGGGATCTTGGGTTCCACGTCTATAAATCCCTCAAGGTTGCCGTGCAGGTCGATAGGGTTGTTAAGAAGGCATATGGTGTGTTGGCCTTCATTAATCGGGGTATTGCGTTCAAGAGACATGAGGTGATGTTGTAGCTCTATAGAACTCTGGTTAGATCACGCATGGAGTACTGTGTTCAGTTCTGGTCGCCTCATTATAGGAAGGATGTGGAAGCTTAAGAGAGGGTGCAGAGGAGATTTACCAGGATGTTCCCTGGATTGGAGAGCATGTCTTATGAGGATAGGTTGAGTGAGCTACGGCTTTTCTATTTGCAGAGAAGGAGGATGAGAGGTGACTTGATAGAGGTGTACAAGATAAGGGGCATAGATCGGGTAGGCAGACAGATTTTTTCCCAGGGCAACAATGGATAAAATGAGGGGACATAATTTTAAGGTGATTGGAGGAAGGGATAAGCAGGGCGTCAGGGGTAAGTTTTTTTTTTTTTTACACAATATGTGTTGGGAGCATGGATCGCACTGCCGGCAGAGGTTGTGGGGGCAGATACATTAGGGACATTTAAGAGACTCTTAGATAGACACATGGATGACTAAAAATAGGGAGCTATGTTGGAGGGAAGGATTAGATAGATATCAGAGAAGGATAAAATATTGGCACAACATTGTGAGCTGAAGGGCCTGTACTATGCTGTAGTGTTCTATGTTCAACCAGGTATCCTTTCCTACTCCGATAAACTGTCTCATCTCCACCTGTGATTCGTCCAACAACAGTGGTGTTGTCATCGAATTTGTGTATGGCGTTTGAAGTTAATGCAGACAATACAGAATGTAGAGGAGACATGATAGGGGTGTACAAAATATTAAAGGGAATAGATAGAGTAGACAGCCAGTGCCTCTTTCCCAGGGCACCAATGGTCAATACAAGAGGGCATGACTTTAAAGTACAGGGTGGTAAGTTCAAGGGAGATATCAGAGGAAGGTTTCTTAACACAGTTGTTGGGGCATGGAATGTTCTGCCTAGGGTGGTGTTGGAGGCAGGTACATTGGTCAAATTCAAGAAATTGCTAGATAAGCATATGGAGGAATTTAAAATAGAGGGATATGTGAAGGAAGGGCTTAGATAGTCTTAGGCGAGGTTTAAAGGTCGGCACAACATTTTGGGCCGAAGGGCCTGTATTGGGTTGTACTGTTCTCTCTCTGAAACAGGTGTAAGATGATGCATTCTGAGAGGAAAAACCAGTGTAAGACCTACAGGGTGAATGATAGAGCTCTGAGGTGTACGGTAGAACACAGGGACCTGGGAATACAGGTTCAGAATTCCTTGAAATTGGCATCACAGGTAGATAGGGTCAAAAAGTCATCTTTTGGCACATTGGCTGTCATAAATAAGGGCATTGAGTACAGGAGTTGGGATGTTATGCTGAAGTTGTATTAGACGTTGTTGAACCCAAACTTAGAGTATTGTGTGCCGTTCTGGTCACCAACCTACAGGAAAGATATCAATACGCTTGAAAGAGTGCAGAGAAAATTTACACGGATGTTGCCGGGACTTGAGGACTTGAGTTACAGGGATAGGTTGAATAGATTAGGACTTTATTCCCTGGAATGCAGGAGAATGAGGGGAGATCTCATAGAAGTATACAAAATTATGAGGTGAATGCATGCAGGCTTTTTCACCTCAGGTTGGGTAAGACTACATCTGAAGGTCATAGGTTTAGTATGAAAGGTGAAATACTTAAGGCGAATCTGAGGGGCAACTTCTTCACTCAGCGGATGGTGCAAGTGTGGAATGAGCTGCCAGCGGGAGTGGTGGATGCGGTTTCACAGGTGTACCTGTGTTGATGGTCAGAGGGGAGGAAACGTTAGCAATCTCAAGTGATTGAGGTCTGACAAGAAGGAAGTCGAGTATCTAGATGCAGAGGGAGGTACAGAGGCCCAGATCTTGAAGCTTTATGATGAGGTTTGGATGGGATGATTGTGTTTAACACTGAGCTGTGGTTGATGAACAGCAGCCTGACGCATGATCTCCTGTATCTCATGCTCATATCTGCATCCAATCTATATCCCGTTGCATCCTTTGGAAATCTTAAATCTTTAACACTATCCACAACGCCACCAATATATGTATCGTCTGCCAACTTATTTACCCATCAATCTACATTTTCATCCAGGTTAGCAAGACACGACTTTCCCCCTTACAAAGCCATGCTGACTGTCCCTAATGAGGGCATGGTTTTTCAAATGCTCATAAATCCTATATCTAATAATCCTCTCCAGTAGCTTCCCCACCACCGACGTGAGACTCACCGGTCTATAGTTTCCAGGATTATCCTTATTTCCCTTCTTGAATATTGGAACAACTTCAGCTACTGACGAGTGCTCCGGGACATCACCTGTGGCTAGAAAGAACAAAGGTTTTGGTCAAGGCCCCAGCGATCTCACCTTTTGTCTCTCTCGATAACCTGGGGTGTATCCCATCGGGCCCAAGGGACTTATCCACCTTAATGTTCTTTAAGGGACCCAACACTACCTCATTCTTCATCTCAAAAGGTCAGAAGAGGAGATGTTCACTGATGATTGCACGATGTTCCATTGCATGCACAGCCCGTCAGTGAATGAAACAGCCCATTCCTCGTCCAGTAAAGTCCGGGCAACATTCAAAATGGATTGATCCATGTCAGGTAACAGTCACTCCACTACAGTGATCATGTTCAACAAGAGGGTCTCACCACACACTACTGATCTTCAGTGGTGCTGTCACCATCCCATTCCCCCACCAGCAACATCCCAAGGGTCATCCTGACCAGAACCTCAGCACATTTCCTCCACTACCAGAGCCCATTTGCTGCAGTGGGCACCGTCCAAGAAGAGGTTCCTACTTAACATGTCTGTGACCAAACAGTACATTCCTGGTGTGAGATTATCATCACCTTGGTCAGTTTTATGAGGAATAGCAAATGGAGTTACATTCAGATAAGAGCAAGCTGTTGCATTTTGGGAAGTCACAATGGGAGTGCTGTAGAAAAGACGGATCTAGGGGTATCCATGTATGGAATGGGTCTCCAGAGGAAGATTACATTAACAACATTTAAAATATACTTGGACAGGTACATGGATAGGAAAGGTTTAGAGGGATATGAGCCAACCACGGGAGAATGGGACCAGCTGGGCCGAAGGGCCTGTTTTAGTTCTATATGACGCTGTTATTTGAAATAATATTCTACCAAACGGACGGGTGATAAAGGAAGAACAATGATGTGTGTCCTTGGGAAGGGCACAGTGTGAGTTGGCGATAAATGACCATTTTAGCTTGGAAACTCATCGTCTCCTCGAGGGACGTCCACCCTCTCTATCCGAGGGCACCGTGCCTTCATTTGATAATGTGGTGTGGCCAATGGTGGGATGTACGTCCCTTGGCGGTGACATTGTCTGACATTTCAAAACAACAAATGGTCATTTGTTGCATAAAAATCCTAAAATTAGATCGTATTCCATCACAAGCCTTGGAATGAAATGCTTGGCTGCCTCCCTGTTCAGATGAGTGTCACTAATCCACATTACATTACAAGACTAATTGCCTCACCGGAGGTTAGTTCCCAATATAAACGGTGGCTTCTCTGAACACGCAATGAGATTTGGCCAGTCAGGATCAGCGGCTCCACCACACCAGTCAATTCTCGGAGAGAATGGGATACCCAGTAATCTTCCAGATTGAGCGCATTTACTACCCTGTTCTTGCGGCCATTGGAGTCACTGGTAAGGCACAGCTCCGGGATCGATGGCGCAACCAATGCTTTGTGTTCCTGATCTGCTCGTTTTGTAAAGGCACATGTTCAGTGTTACCGCTTCAATCCGTGGGATTATCGCCCAGTCAGATCATGCTCCCAAAACTCAAAACTCCTCGTTTGCAATGGAAGTAACTTTGCTGAATGTTCTGATTTTCCTAGCCGCTGTGTAATCGCATCTCCGGATGAGGAGGTGGATGCAGGGATTTGGTGAGTCAATGGGTGGTATTGTACTTCCTGGAATGTAAACGAGTAGAATATTACATTGTGTCGCTCTACACCGGAACACATGAAAATGATCAACTGTGTTGTTGATGAAAATCAACTGCAGTTGTTGGAAATCTGAAACAAAATCTAAAATGCTGGAAACACTCAGCAGGTCAGGCAGCCGCTGTGGGACTGGTCCAGCATCAGGTCCTGGACCCTTCAGGACTGTGAAAGAGAGAAAACGAATTAGATTTCATTTGCAGAGTTGGTGTGGGAGGATGGGCAGAAGATAGAGAATATCCCTGATGGGCAAGACCGTGACACCCCAGCAATACCTTAGACTATAGTTCTCTCTCTCTCGCGTTCTCATTCTCTCAACTTGCACTAAAGTAGTTATGTTTATCCTGTCGTGTAAGTTATGCATAATTTATGTTAATTTAAGTTTGTTAACTTACATTGTAATGTATAGCGCTTCTGCTGCAAAGAGTTAATTTTCATGGCATTTATACCCCGTGACAATGAATGTGAACTTGGTTGAGAGAAAGGCAGGACTGACAGCTCAAAAGTCCAGGGTTCAGAGATTTCAAACAGAATAGAGAGGGTGCAAACGATGTGGGGAAATTGCACTACCAGAGAGAATGTCACAGCTGCTCTTCGAGAGGACATGGTGGAGGGCTCATCCAGTAATGCAATTATTGGTGGAGCTCAGGAATGAGAGCGATACAATCACTGTGATAGGGTTGTACTCTTGTTCCCCCGTGAGCCAGCGGGAGATAGAGGAACAGAAATGTCGGCAGATTATGGAAAGAGTCAGCACAGACATGGTTGGCTAATGGACCTGTTTCTGTTCTGAACTGTTCTCAGTTCTAAAAGTCCAGAAGATAATGAACTAATATCAACTTTTACAGGTGGTAATATCATACAGAATCCAATTGATCTGATGTTTATTCTGTAAATCTGGAAAGTAAAGCGCTCCTCATCTGTCCCATTTCTTGCAGTTAACTTCGTCGCGATTGTGATTCTGAAACGGGGAAGGTGTGGTCTCTCCAAATGCATCACCTACTACCTGGTGGCAATGTCTGCAGCCGATCTGGTGCTTGTCATTCTTAACGTGATATTGAATAGAATAAATAACATCCATTTCCCAGTTACTTTCCTGTTCATCACTCCTGTGTGCACGATAAAGTTTGTTTTGTTCCAGGCGGCCCTGGACTGTTCTGTCTGGTTCACAGTGGCTTTCACCTTTGACCGATATGTGGCCATTTGTTGTCAGAAGCTGAAACCAAGATATTGCACCGAGAAAACAGCGGCTGTGGTTTTAGGAACAGTGAGCGCCGTCGGCTGCTTGCGATCCATCCCCTGGTACTTTGTATTTGTGCCCGGAGTTATCATTGACAATGTCCCGTGGTTTTGCATTGAAAGCCCAGACTATTACACATTCTCTTTATGGACTGTGTACGAGTGGATCGACAGTTTACTAACGCCACTCATTCCAATTGAATTGATCTTGGTGTTTAATGCTTTGACTGTCAGGAACATTGTTACAGCCAATCGTCTCCGCAGGGGACTCCGCACCAACAGCAAGGGAGAGAACCGCGCCGACCCAGAGGCAGAGAACAGGAGGAAATCCATCGTTTTACTCTTTGCTTTGTCTGCCAATTTTGTACTGATGTGGGTTCCGTATGTCGTACATTCCTTGAACTGGCCGGTTGTAAACTTTAATTATAACGATAAATTTCTGAGTAACCCCATATACATCGCCCAACAGACTGGATACATGCTGAGGCTGCTCAGTTCCTGCACCAACACGTGTATTTATGCTCTAGCTCAGAGTAAATTCAGAGAGAAGTTAAAAAATGGGGTTAAATATCCATTCAGTCAAATTGTTAAATTATTTAAACAATAATATAAAACTGATCTTGAACCAAATGCTAAGATTGCCATCTCATGTACTGTCATTTACCACCAACCACTCTCCCAGAATGCCCAGTGTGGCGTTCACCAGGTCACCCGTCTCCCGAACTCATCGTGAGCACTGCCCAAAGTTGATATAGATGACACGTATGTCCCAGCACCGACCTCTGAGGTACACCAGTAGACACAGTCCTCCAGTCTGAGAAACAACCTTCAACCATCACTCTCTGCTTACTATCATCAAGCCAATTATGAATCCAGTCAGATAATATTCCCCGGATCCCATGTAATCCAACCTTCCACATGAGCCTTCCATGAGGGACACAGTCAAAGGCCTTGCTAAGGTCCATACAGACAACGTCCACCACCCTGCCCTTATCTATCCATTTGATCACCTCCAAGAAAAACACTAATTGGTTTGTCACACGCGATCTTCCCTACACAAAGCCATGCTGACTATCTCTAATTGGTATTGGTATTGGTTTATTATTGTCACTTGTACCAAGGTACAGTGAAAAACTTGTCTTAAAAACTGATCTTACAGGTCAATTCATTACACAGTGCAGTTACATTAAGTTTGTACAGAGTGCATTGATGTAGTACAGGTGAAAAAAAACAATAACAGTACAGAGTAAAGTGTCACAGCTGCAGAGAAAGTGCAGTGCAATAAGGTGCAAGGTCACAACAAGGTAGATCGTAAGGTCATGTGGTCATAGGTCATAGTCTATCCAAATGCTGATAGATCCTGTCCCTCAGAATCCCACCAGTAACTTACCCACCATTGATGTTAGACTCATCGGCAAGTCGTACTCCAGCTTGCCTTTGCCGCATTTATAACATAGAACATGGAACGGTACAGCACAGGAAGAGGTCCTTCGGCCCACGATGTGGTGCTGAACTAATTAATCTGGTAATTAAACACTTGACTGAACTGATCCTTTCTGCCTGCATAATGTCTGTATCCATGCATTCCCTGCACATCCATGTGCCTGTCTAAGAGCCCTTTAAATGCCTGTCGCATTTTTCTCCACCATCACAACGGCAACAAATTCCAGGCACCCACCACTCCCTGTGTATAAAATCCTCCTATGAAATTACTCCCACTCACTTTAAATGTATGCCCTCTTGTTTTGGACATTTCGACCTGGGAAAGTACACGGCAAATGGCAGGACCCTTTGGAGCATTGATGTACAGAGGAATCTTACACAGAAGCAGTCAGCTGGTGCCAAAGCTTATCTTTCTGCCCTTTGTCTCTCACCCCTCCTGGTCCACATCTCACCAACTGGTCCGTATCTCACCCCTCCTCCTCTCTATACTGGCTATCTTCCCTCTCCATTCTCAGTTCTGATGCAGTGTCTCGGCCTGAAATGTTGTCAATTCTTTTTCTCCTGCAGATGCTGCTCAACCTGCTGAATTCCTCCAGCATTTCCATTGCTGCTGTTTCTGTTTCAGTTTGTGTTCTTTGTACTTCTCCACACAAGATGTCACACACTGCAAAAGCTGTGTCAAACCATCCCAGACACAAGAGACAAGAGATTCTGCAGATGCTAGAATCTGCAGCAACACGCATGCAGAATGCTGGAGGAATTCAGCAGGTCAGGCAGCATCTATGGAGGGAAATAAACAGTCGACATTTTGGGCTGAGAGACTTCAGTGCAGTTTGGAGGAAAAACACCTCATATTTCGCCTTGATAGTCTCCAACTTGACGGCCTCAACATCGATTCCTCCAACTTCCTGTAACCCCTCCTCTCCCCCCTTTTTGCTCCCTCCTTGCCTCCCCTTTGTCTGTCCATGGCCTTTGTCTTCTTTTCCTGCTCAAATTCATCTCTCTTCTTCCCAACTTTCTTTTCATTTCAGGATTATAGAGTCTGCTGATCACCATTCAGTTTTGGGAGGGTGTGAATCCGTGCAGAGTTACCTGTGTGTGACCCATCTCCACTTTGGGCAGTAATTGGAACCATGACACTGAACCCAGCAGGTCCGTCACTTCCGAGGTTTTCGCTGCTGCAGTGTGAAGTCTGGTTTAATACGGTGCCTCTGGTGTGCAGCGTGTTGAATCTGAACTGTTGGTGCTTGAAGGGAACTTGTCTCTGTATTCAACATCTGAAGGAGCTCTTCTGTAACTTGTACAAAACCTGTGCCGTGCCTGACCTGGAATTTTGAATGCCTCTGTCGCATTTCTCTCCACCACCACCCCGGCAACAAATTCCAGGCACCCACCACTCCCTGTGTATAAAATCCTCCTTTGAACTTATTCCCACTCACCTTAAATTTATGCCCCCTTGCATTGGACATTTCGACCTGGAAAAGTACACAACAAATGGCAGGACCCTTTGGAGCATTGATGTACAGAGGGATCTTGCACAGAAGCACTCAGCTGGAATTTCCACCCAGCAAGCACGTTTCTGAAATGGCCACTGAAACATACCCCTTTGTACACATTCATGCCAAAAGTTCAGACCGTGTTTCATATACTACGGCATTCAGGTCCATAGAACCATACAGCACAAAACCGGCCCTTCGGCCACCATGTTGTGCCGTCTATCAAACCACCCTCACACTACATAACTACTTCCTCCCGCATATCCCCCCATCCCACACTCATCCATGAGCCTATCCAACAAGCTCTTGAACCTGTTCAATGTATCTGCCTCCACCACCACCCCAGGCAGTGCATTCCATGCACCAACCACTCTGGGTGAAAAACCTCCCCCTGACATCTCCCCTGAAACTCACACCCATAACCTTAAAGCCATGCCCTCTCGTCTTGGGAAAGAGGCGCCGACTGTCTACTCTATCTATTCCTCTCAGTATTTTATATACCTCTATCATGTCTCCTCTCATCCTCCTCCTTTCCAGTGAATAAAGCCCTAGCACCTTAAGCCTCTCCTCATATTCAATACTCTCCAATCCAGGCAGCATCCTGGTAAATCTCCTCTGCACCCTCTCCAACTCCTCCACATCCTTCCTATAATGAGGCGACCAGAACTGAACACAGTGTGGTCTAACTAGAGTTTTGTAAAGCTGCATCATTACGTCACGGCTCTTAAACTCAATCCCGCGACTTATGAAAGCCAACATCCTATTAGCCTTCTTAACTGCTCTTTCCACCTGTGAGGCAACTTTCAATGAACTGAATATGAACCCCCAGATCCCTCTGCTACTCCACACTGCCAAGTACCTTGCCATTTACCCAGTACTCTGCCCTGGAGTTTGTACTTCCAAATTGTACCACCTCACACTTCTCCGGATTGAACTCCATCTGCCACTTGTCAGTCCAGCTCTGCATCCTATCAATATCCCTCTGTCATCTCCGACAGCCGTCCACACTATCCACAACATCGCCTATCTTAGTGTCGTCCGCAAACTTACTAACCCAGCCCTCCACCCTCTCATCTAAGTCATCTATAAATATCACAAAAAGTAGAGGTCCCAGAACCGATCCCTGCGGGACACCACTAGTCACTGCCTTCCAATCCGAGGGCACTCCTTCCACCACAACCCTATGCTTTCTACATGCAAGCCAATTCCTAATCCACACAGCCAAGCTTCTTTGGATCCCTTGGCCTCTGACCTTCTGAAGAAGCCTACCATGAGGAACCTTATCAAACGCCTTACTAAAATTCATGTAAACCACATCCACCGCACTGCCCTCATCAATCTGCCTGGTCACCTCCTCAAAGAACTCTATCAGGCTTGTGAGGCAAGATCTTCCCTTCACAAAACCATGCTGGCTGTCCCTAATCAGTCCATGATTCTCTAGGTGTTCATAAATCCTATCCCTTAGAATCCTTTCTAACAGCTTACCCACCACAGACGTGAGACTCACCGGTCTATAATTCCCTGGCCTATCCCTATTACCTTTTTTGAACAAGGAGACAACATTCGCAACCCTCCAATCCTCCAGCACCATCCCCGTGAACAACGAGGACTCAAAGATCCTTACCAGCTGTTCAACAATCTCCTCCCTAGCCTCTCGAAGCAGCCGGAGGAAATTCCCGTCAGGCCCTGGAGATTTATCTGTCTTAATATTATTTAACAACTTCAACACATCCTCTCTTGATATCTACAACCTCGAGAACATCACCCCTACCAGCACTCCCTTCCGCGTCATCAAGACCCCTCTCCCTGGTGAATACCAAAGAGAAGTATTCAGTAAGAACTTCTCCCACTTCCGCCGCCTCCAGGAAAACTCTCCCACCTTTGTCCTTAATCAGACCTACCTTTACCCTACTCATCCTCCTACCCTTCACGTACGTGAAAAAAGCCTTGGGATTTTCCTTAACCCTACTAGACAAAGCCTTTTCATGTCCCCTTCTAGCTCTCCTCAGCCCTTGCTTAAGTTCCTTCCTCGCTACCCTATATTCCTCACGGGCCCTGCCTGAACCTCGCTGCTTATACCTCACGTATGCTACCTTCTTCTCCTTAACAAGTCGTTCCACCTCTCTCGTCACCCACGGTTCCTTCACCCTTCCATTCCTGCTCTGCCTCACCGGGACATATTTATCCCTAACATCCTGCATAAGATCTCTGAATATCAATCACATCCCCATGGTACATTTTCCTTCAAAAAGGACATCCCAATTTACACTCCCAAGTTCTCTCCTTATAGCCTCGTAGTTAGCCCTTCCCGAATTGAAAAACCTCTTGTCCTCTCTGCACCTGTCCCTGTCCATGACAATTTTAAAGGTTATGGAGCAATGGTCACTATCCCCCAAATGCTCACCCACCAAAAGATCCTTCACCTGTCCCGGTTCATTTCCTAAAACTAGATCTAACATGGCATTCCCTCTCGTCGGCATGTCAAAATACTGCGTCAGGAATCCCTCCTGGACACATTTAACAAATTCCGTTCCATCTAACCCTTTGGCACGAAGCAGGTTCCAGTCTATATTTGGGAAGTTGAAGTCTCCCATTATAACAACCCTGTTATTTTTGCTTCTCTCCAAACACTGCCTGCCAATCTGCTCCTCTATATCTCTACTGCTACCGGGGGGCCTATGTAGAAGTAAGGAGCAGTTACTCTACTAGGAGTAACTGCTCCTTACTTCTACATAGGCCCCCCGGTAGCAGTAGAGATATAGAGGAGCAGATTGGCAGGCAGTGTTTGGAGAGAAGTCCACCTATACGGACTCTAGAGATGATCCTTCAACAACATTCATTTTTTCCACAGCCATAACAGTGTCCCTGACCAGTATCGCCACCGCTCCTCCTCTTCTCCCCCCTTCCCTATCCCTCTTAAAACACCGAAAACCAGGAATATTCAATGTCCACTCCTCTCCTGACGTCAGCCACGTCTCAGTAATAGCCACGATATCATAGTCCCCCATACTTATCCAAGCCCTCAGATCATCCCCCTTATTCCTGACCCTTCTTGCATTTAAGTAAACACACTTCAGTCCATCTACTTTACTACTTTCATAGCCTGTATTCTGCTTCTCCTTCGCCAAAGCCTCTCTACTTGTTTGATCTAACTTTTCCTCATTCCCTTCTTCCTCTGACCTACTCCTCCGGTTCCCTTCCCCCTCACAAACTAGTTTAAACCCTCCCGAACCACCCTAGCAAATCTCGCCGCAAGGATATTTCCCCCCTTCTGGTTCGGGTGTAACCCATCCTCTCTCTGTACAGGTCCCACTTTCCCGAGAAGAAATCCCAATGATCCAGCAATCTAAAACCCTCCCTCCTGCACCAGCTTCTCAGCTACGCATTTATCTGCCACCTCCTCCCATTCCTGCCTTCACTATCGCGTGGCACTGGCAGCAATCCCGAGATCGCTACCCTTGAGGTCCTGTTCTTCAGCCTTCTGCCTAGCTCCCTAAACTCACTTTTCAGGACCTCATCCCCCTTCCTACCTAAGTCGTTGGTGCCAATATGGACCACAACTTCTGGCTACTCTCCCTCCCGCTCAAGAATCCTGTGGACCCGATCAGTGACAGCCCGGACCCTGGCACCTGGGACATCCCTGACCCTGGCACCTGGCAACATACCATCCGGGATTCATGCTTACTGCCACAGAACCTTCTGTTTCCCTGACTATCGAGTCCCCATCACTACCGCATGTCTCTTTCCCACCCTTCCCTCCTGAGCAGCAGTACCAGTCCCAGTGCCAGAGACGTGGTAACTGCTGCTAGGCCCCTGCAGGTCATCCCCCTCAACAGCTTCCAAGGCAGAAAACTTGTTACTGAGGGGAACAGCCTCCGGGGTTCTCTGCTCTGTCTGCCTGCCTGACTTCTTCTTCCTCTTCCCTCCCCTGACCGTCACCATTCTATCTGCATCCTGAGCCTCAGATGTATCTGCTCTAAGGGGGGGGGGGGCGGTGACTGTCTCCCTCCCTTATGCTGAGCAGTGTTTGTAGCTGCGACTCCAGCTCATCAACTCTGAGCCTAAGTACGTCCAGCCTCAAGCACCTACTGCAGATGTGGCCATCTTGGACCGCAGCAAGGTCCACGAGTTCCCACATCAAACAGCTTCAGCACACCACCATGTCCTCCATCTGACTACCTTTCTTTTTTACCTAGTTAGTTCCACCTACAAATCTATAATGAACAACAGGTAAACCTTGCCTTTACCTACTTACCAGCTACTTACCCTCCTTGCCCCTTCACGCCGAAGCCCCTTGAGCCAAAGCCCACAACATTCTGCTGCCACTCACTCCACTGCCCGCTGCGACGCTGCCCACTCTATAGGCTGTTTCCTTTTTAAGCTGCCGGCGCCGCTCCTGCGCAGTTCGGCCCCCACCCGACTACTTGGAAAAAACTTAAAAATCTAACCCTTACACTAAAAACCCTAACAAAAACTAACCCTTACACATAAAAATCCTAATAAAAGTGATAAACAGAGAAAACACTTAGCTGCTCTGAAGTCCTCCGAACCGAAGCCCGAGTGCCCTTACACTCATTATCCTTTTGGAACCTTGTAACCTTTCTGTCTTTTGCTTTTGAGATTTCTGTACTCCAGTCTTATTTTGCTCTTGTCTAACTTTTGCTCTGGTCTCTGCTTTGCTTCCATGTTTTTCTGTACGGTTCCCAACCCCTGCCATATTAGTGTAAACCCTCTCCAAAAGAAATATTAAAAAATAACCCGATGGCATTATTCCCAGTCCTGCCCAGGTAGACCGGCCAGATTGTATTGTCCACCTCCCCAGAACCAGTTCCAATGCACTAGGTATCCAAAACCCTCCCTCCTGCACCACTGCTCAAGGCACATATTCATCCTCACTATGCGCCTACTCCGACTCTGACGAGCAGGGGGCGCAGCGAACAATCGTGAGATTATTACCTTTGAAGTCCTACATTTAATCTATCTCTTAGCTCCCTAAATACGTCTTCTAGGATATCATCCCGATTTCCCCCTATATTCCTGGTACCTACATGCATCACGACAATTGGCTGTTCGCCCTCCCCTTCAAGTATGCCCAGCTGTTGCTCTGAGACTTCCTTGACCCTTGTACCTGGGAGGCAACACTCCAACCGGCTGTCTCATTTGCGGTCACAGAAGCTCCTGGTTATTCCACCTACCATGGAATCCCGTACCACCACAGTTTTGCCACACTTTATCCTGCTGTCCTTTGCAGCAGATCCACTCACAATGCCCAGAACATTCTCAGCATCGCCGATGCTCTGAGGTGAATCTATGTGGAGCACCAATGCTGTCATGCAGTCTGTCAGCAGCTGGACACAATACCTGCACACGTCGTCATCAGGGACACTGGCAACTTTCCAGAGTTTCCAGTTCCCACATTGCGCAGGAGGAACATGACACGGGTCTGAGCTCGCCTGCCATGACTTAAAAGCTTTGAGGTAAAATAAAGACACAGAAAAGATGAATAAGAACAAAGCGCACCTGTACTTAGTGTTGCTCGTCCTCCTCACTGTCGCGTGGTATTCACCAAAGCCCACACTTAGACAAGCAGCAACACTTTGACTGGACGGCACCCCCTCTCAATATGACTTATCCAAAGTGGCCCCTTCACTTGATCTTAACCTCTTTATATTAGCTGCTGATAATTAGCCAATTACCTATTAACTAAAAATTAGCTGACTTACCTCTCATATTCCTGAAAATGAAACTCACATGCAAACAGACTCACTTATTTTCTATTCTCTCGCTCTTGCTCCAAGTCGTCAATTCCTAAGCTTCCCACTCTTCTCACCGAAGCCTCTTGAACTAAAGCCTCAGCTTCCCAGTCTAACACTGGCACATGCTAACAATGGCCACTCCAAAATACTCCAAAATCTGGCAGCTGGAGTATAGTCTTTTGCGATTCAGTTACCTATTGAGTTGGAGGACCGGCTGGTGGTGAGAGTCCTTTAGGACCCAACTGCGTGTTATGGGGAAGAACATTAATAAGCATGATTTAATGTCCTATTTTCTGACGTCCGAAACATGATTTAATTTGCAGTCATGGCGAAATTTGCAGTGGTGACTGTTTCATTTTGCGCAGATGAGGACCGACCTGCTCTGTTTTACCGCATTTTCGGGTTTTGTTTCAGAGTTCTGGTATCTGCCGTTTCTGCAATGTTCGTAAACTCATATAGCACCGACAGTGGCCCTTCGGCCCACCATATCCATGCTGACCATCGTAACCATCTACACTTAACAATTTACCTTCACTACATTCGAAGCCTTCAATGTCTCTGTGATTTAAGTGTTCGTCTTTATACTTCTTAAATGCCCCGAGAGTGTCTGCCTCCACCATCTCCTCAGGCGGTGCGTTCCAAATTTCATATACGCAGTGGCTGGAAAGGTCCTTCCTCAGATCCCCTTACTCTGAACATATATATTTCACTCTTGATACATCTCCGCTATGCGGAAACGTTTCGGACTAAATGCTCTACCGGCGTGACTCATAAATATAAATCTATCATGTTTCCCTTCATCTTCTTCCACTCCAAAGAAATGCACTTATCTTATCCACTTTTTATTCCTGAGCGAAACACTCCACTCTTTTCAACATCATGACGAATTTCGGCTGTACTATCTCCTTTGTATTCGGAGCCTCGGTGTCGCCATCTTTCACTCAGAAATATTCATATTTTTACCACGTAGCGGCTGAACGTTTGCTTCGCACATCCCTACAGTTACTTCTTGTTTTTCAACGATTTTGAACTCCCTTTTCTGTCACCTATCAATGACTCTCCTCCCACTGCACGGTCTGTATTCAGCCCCGCATTCGATTGTATTAGTTCCTGATAATTCTCCTTCATTCTCTGTCGGCAGGGCTGCAGACCAAGTGCTGGAAGGCGAGATTGCACTTGGCAGCTCTTTATAAACCGAGAGAAATTTTAGGCCGTATGCTGTCTTTCTGCATGGATTCTTTAGAATTCCCGTATTTCTATGATTGTATGATTACAAAGCGGGGGCATGTTTGCACAACAGAGCAGAGCTTTGTTTGCTTTGAGGAGCACCTGCTTTCAGTCCATGGGAGAGATATTCAAATTCCAGTCGCTGCTACTTTAATTCCTCTTCCCACTCCTAATCTGAATGTTTCTGCCTGCGCTTCATGCATCGCTACTCTGAGCCTGATGCATTCTTGACGAACAGCCCTCATCTTCCGCTTGGCCATGTTCCAGCATTCGCAAGTCAGTATAGAATTATCCACCTCAGTTAACCCGCCCTTCCTTCTGTCTGTATTGGAACTGACCATTTCCGTCTTCACCCACATGTTACTTTGGCTCGGTTTCTCTTTGTGCATCATGTGGTCTGTCCTGCTGGACACGTTCAACAACGCATAGGACAAAATATATAATCAGATTTTCAGTGCCTCATCCGTTTTGCGGGAATTGTGTACCCTCTGGTCAGATCGTTCCAGTCGCAAACTGAATGACTAAAGACCACACAACAATGAATATGTAACGTTAACCTCGGCGTCCGCAAGCCCAACAACAAACACGTGTCAATTTCAGAGATTTTGCTTAAGTTAAACAGGCATATTTCAGGTGAAGGGCAAGTGGAACATTCAGCTCCCAATGAGCTCAGTGAGGTAGCGGTCTGCCGCCACCAGACACGGAGGGGCTTGGTCCTGAGTAATAGCCGTACACAATTTCACTGGTGTTTTGATTAATGGAGAAACATGAAATAGTTTGCTACTTTCTAATCGGCTGTGTCTGTTCGATGCACTGACTTCTCTGGTGCAGTGTAAGTCATCGAATTAGGAGGGTTGTGGAGGAGAGACAGGAGAAGATGATCTTGCCGTGTGAACAAACTGAAGTTTTATTGATGCGGTGGTACCGATACAGGCTGACGGGAGATTATGATTTGCACGGAGGGGCTGCAGCCTACAGCTTGGGAAAACCGATCCATGGTGAATGTTATTGATTAATCCTTGCCTTTCCAAATGCGGATTTATTCTCTCAGTCAGATTTTCTTAATTAGCTTTCCTGCCACTGATTTTACACCGATATCCCCATCATTACCTGCCTCACCTCTGCTGTTCTTCTCGGTTAAGGGCATCGCACTCACTATTCTCTATTCAACCGATGCGTCACGTGTGCCGAGGCACAAGTTAAAAGTCATTGTTATGGCCCCAGAATTCTTCTCTCTTGACTCCACTGTATCAGTGATGTGGAAGATGGCATCATCCAGGTGTGTCTCCAGCACAAGGATGAGCAGAAAACCGAACTGCCAGGACCCGGAAGACAGTCCTCAAAGGGACAAACGCAGGCTACTGGAATGAGCAAAACATAGAATATAGAGAAAAGTGTGGAAATACCTGCCGTTATCTAATTTAGGGAGAATTTAGAGGAGCGTATGTGAAGACTGTAAGGCAACTTCGTTCCGAATGGAACGTAATGCTGAACTGAGATTTTAGCGTTGACTTGTTTGGGTGGCGGTGTAGTTGCGAGGTTCCCTGTGCTCTATTCTGCATTATAGTCCAGATTTTCTCAGTGGATTAACCACATAGTTTCAAGACATGGATAAAAACGGAAGAAGTAGAATCATGTAGTCTAAATAGAAAGCATTAAAATGCGTCAGCTCAAAGACACTGCGTGAGGTGGTCTTCAATTATAGTAAAACAAATGTGCAAAAGCGTGGATGTGATTGCGGAACTGGAAGTCGAGTATTAACTGGAAACTGTCCTATGTAAAAGTCATCGATGAGGTATAGATTGTGCCGAAGTAGGTTCTGGAGTTAAACATCGCTCGCTGGAAATCATTGGGGCGACACTGAGTTGTCAAAAACGGGAGGGGACTGAATTAATCAAATTAGTAAAAGAGGCCAGCTGGAAGGTGGAGTAGAAATCTGCGCACAGCTTTCTGAATAAACAGCATATGTTCATTCACCCTCTTTGAAGCACATAAAGGGATGGTATCGATCAAATGGAGATGCAGAGCAAGTCCAGAGCACCGTCGAGACATTGTCGCCAAAGTGTTTCATGTATTTGGTCTAATTTATCGATATCATTATTTCCCAGTATTACATATCCTGCCCCAATGTGCGAATGAAGATTGGTGAAAGCGGGATTTTACTGCTGAGATCTCCAGTACGTCCCGAGCCACTTTCATGAATGGTGTTGATGAAGAAATGGAAACCGTGGCTGACGTGCCTACGCGCATCTAAAAGGGTGTCGATAAAACAACGACGAAGCACATTTCAATGCAATTTAACTGGAAAATACATTTTGGTTCAGCAATTATTTGCAGAATTTGAGGGAAATGTTTGGACAAATGGGCCAAGATTTGGCATGTGAGAGACGAGAGAGGGAATGTTCAGGAGATATTTGTGAAGTAACATTTTCTCAGGAATATGAGGAGTACGGAAGTCGCTGACAGGGTTGGTGGCGACGCTTAAGGGTCATCCAGATGGACTATGAACAGCCAGTGAATAGAGGCTAGCGGACCATGTTCAGGCAGATGGTTTCATTTTAAACTGATATCATGATCGGCACAGACATAGTGGTCCGACAGGTCTGTTCCTGTTCTGTGCCATTCTCCGTTCTGTGACGTTTGGTGGCCATGTTTCTTCTCACTGAGCGACGTGACGTTCCTCTGGAAAGGTGATGAAAGGCAGAGATTTTTATTTTACCACGGCAAAGGTAGATGCATCCCAGGCAAGAAAAGTTGCCACCTGTTTCCCTGGTTGCTGGAGGCGTGGAGCTGAGGCATTCAGATTAGCTACAGTCAAATTGAGTGGCGAAACAGAGTGGAGGGATAATGTTGGTCTGCGACCTATGGACAAAATTGGCACAGTCTATCTGCACACCAGGCAGCCAGAAACCCCGAGAAGGTTCATGGTATTTTGGTATTGTCTTGCTGAAGGGAGCGGATTGAAGGAAATCACCCACAGAATATGACTAAGAGTTGGATCTGATGGTGTTTGTAACAATATCCCCTTTACTGGAGAAAACCGCTGCCAATTAACAACCCTCAGTGTCGTCACAATTTGCAAGCAATAGAGTTTTTCTTTTCAATTACCGACTTGAATTAATCACAATCTGCCACCGCGGAGATTTCACCTGACTGAAGTAATCGGTTTGTTAATAATCTTAACGTTTTTCTGTTTAACTCTGTTGAATCTTCTCTGTCGCCGTGGAGATTGTAAATGGGATGGAATCACCGGCAATGATCTGCTTCAATATTTCATTCCGAGAGATCACCGATAGCAGACAGGGATACATCACTGGGCAGAGAAAGTGCTGGACAGATATTACAGTGTGTGGAAAATATTGTATGTGATCATTGCCGTCATTGGAATCCCTGGTAAGTGAACAGATCAATTCACGTTTTGCAACTTCGTGTGTAACTGGCTTTCACATGTTTTTGATCATGTCAGAAGCCACCCGGCTGGTCATCTTTATGCAAACAAGAAGTAATACAGATTCGCTCCAGTAATTTTCCAAAATTAAAGCTGAATTATCGAATTTTCAGACAACGCAAAGTGAATTTCTTTTCCAACAGAAAATTCACCAGAAGATTGCTCTTCCTTCAGTACACATTGCCCAGAGTTGCACCAGTGTTCGGTGCAGGCAGATCTCCCAGACGGTGTGACTGGGAGGGATTTACATTGTGAAGATGACTGTTCCTGAATTATTCATCAAAGTGAACACCATGTCCCGGGGACCGCGGGTGCATTGGCGTGCATTGTTATAGAATTGAAATCACAACGAACAAATCCATTCATGAAGCCATTCTGCGACGGATACAGACTTGTCCCTGACTTGCTTCTAAAAACATCCTGACCCATATCATATGCCAGGTTGCTAGACTACTGTTAAACATGACTCGCCAAAGATGCGTCTGTGAAACCGACCACATCAGAGAAGGTAAATGGGTTTTACCATGGAGAGGGCAATTCCGCCAACTGTAGCGGATGACTGCATGTTTACTCCCAGCCTTTTCCCCACACATCACGTTACCTCATCATCCCTGAAGCAGGCAGGTTGGGCACCACGTGTCTGATATTGTTCAATTTGCAGGCACTCCAACACTACTGATTTTCAGCTGAAACCTGAGCCAGTATTCAGACCCTGAGAATGTGTTCAGTAATGACCAGTGTCAGTTCTCTTATCTTCCTCCATTGAATTTGTTGGCAATTGTCATCCTGTCCCGTGGAAGGTGCGGGCTCTCCACCTGCTCCACTGGCTACCTGGTGGACATGGAAGCGACGGATCTATTGGTCATTTTCACAGTGGTTATTTTGTATCGACTCAATTATTATTACTTTCCGATGATTTTCCTGGACTTCTCTCTTGTGTTCAGGGTTATAACTGTACTGAAGTATGCAGCTACAGGCTGTTTTGTCTGGTTCACCGTCACTTTCACCTTTGATAGCACTGTCGCTATTTGTTGTCAGAAGCTGAAAGCAAAATATTGCACCGGGAAAACTGCGGCCGCGGCTCCAGCAACAACTGTCATTCTGCTCTGTCTGAAAAACATACCCCACTCCTCCTCACAGGAACCCAGCGAGATCATAGACAATGTTCCGTGGTTTTGTTCATGGAAGGATAGCTATTTCATTGATCCCTGGTGGGTGGGATTTGACTGGTTCGATCCGACTTTGATTCCATCCCTCCCATTCGCTGTAATTCTGCTGCTCAACGCTTTGACAGTCAGACACATTTTAGTGGCCAGTCGGGTCTAAGGGGTAAAAGCAAGGGGGAGAACTGTATTGACCCGGAGATGGAGAGGAGAAGTAGGTTTGTGGGTTTACTCTTCACCCTCTCCGGTAACTTCATCCTGCTGCGGCTGACGACTGTTGTGGAATTCGTCTTTTCTCAGATCACGAGCAGATGGCAGTGATTCTGAAATGACTTATTTTTACAAAGT
The DNA here is from genome assembly GCF_009764475.1 of Pristis pectinata. NCBI lineage: Eukaryota > Metazoa > Chordata > Chondrichthyes > Rhinopristiformes > Pristidae > Pristis > Pristis pectinata. The sequence continues at coordinate 37,868,896 of NC_067425.1, read as the reverse complement.
CGGGTATTTGCTGAGTAACTTCAGTTGCTTTACGAACACATTTATTTAGGCGGTGACTCAGTCCAAGTTCAGGGAGCGGGAGAAGAGAGTGGTGAAATAGCTGGTCACCACAGTGCTTCAGTTCCTGAGTAAAACCGCGACCTGAGAGCAAACCAAAGACGGCCGCAGTGTCTCCAGTCCATTCTCCAGCTCCTGACATTCCCCGCCTGGTTTCCTAGGTGTAACTCGCGGGCGGAATGGCCGATCGACTGCCAGATCCAGAACGTCAGGCCCTTTGCGGCGATACCTGCCATTTTCTGCAATTGCCCTATCCCCCTCCACAGTGGTTGAACATATTGATGTAAAATCCATGTTGAGTCCTATCGTCCCATCTCCCTCGGCAGTGGCGATCGTCCAGTTAAGTGCCCACTCTGTGTGCAATCGTCCTGACTCCCTCTGCCTGGTGATCCATCCAGAGAGGGAGGGTCGGGCAGAGGAGCAGTTGTGTGACAGGGAGAGTGAGAGCGAAAAACAGAGGGAAACGATGTTCCGGAGTGGTTGGGTGAGTGCCAGCGAAAGAAGAGGAGGTCAAAGAGCATAGGCCTAGTAAGTAAAGGAGAAGCAGAGAAATAATTGTGTCTTTTCTCCGAGTGGGGAAGTGTGCACATGGAGTAAATAACGAGAAACTGTTTTCAGTAGCTGAAAGTGCATAACCTGAGGTCACAAATGGGAGATGCTTCGTAAAGTTCGCTCTGGAGCCTTGCGGAGAATTTTACACACAAATAATGTTTGTAACATCTGGAAAGTGTGATTTGAAACATTTGGAAAGTACATATCAAACGAACCTCAGGTCACACCCTAATAAGTGAATCGGCAAAACAATAGACTGCGATAAAACAGCAGAATGAATGGATTTGTCTTCGAAAACATCCTGCAGTACTCGGCCTATTTCTCGACTGATGCTAACTTGAATCTCCAAATTTGCCCCGTTTCTGATCATCACAGATGAAAGCAATATTGACGTGCATCCTAACAAATAGCCACGGGTTCAGAGACTGACAAAGCGACCTCAATCAGAGAGGGTTATTGTTAAGTTTTTAAAATAGAGATTGTCTACAGCCATCAGGTTCTTAAACCGACCTGCAAAGCAGCTACCTACCCTAGCAATGGAATACTACGAATCAGACCTTGCACAACCAAATTGTCTCTGTTGATGTTTTTTTTGCATTGATGTCCTTTTGCACACTTTTTTTCTCTTTAATGTCTTCTGCAATTTATGCATAATTTAGACATCGTATATATTCTGTGTGTTGTCTGAACTCCGTGCTTGCGATGCCGCTGCAAGTAAGTTTTGCAATGTTCTTGTCTCCGTGACTACCTGTCTCCGGGAGTTTCTGTCTCCGGGACTACCGTACCCATTTTCTATCTTTTATAGACCTCCAGGCTCCATGTTCTCATACATTCGGTACAACTCTTCAATGAGCGAGAAATAATGCAAGGAAGGAAGGATTTCTTATTGTAAACCATTGGCTGAAGCCAATTGGCGTTTTGTGCGAAATTATGAGCACGGACCCGAGGATGACAGTGTCAGGCTGAAAGTTACATCATCGAAAAGTAGATTTGAACACTTCCATCAATTAGTGCAATTCAATTCTAGATTGGGGCAGAGATAATGAGGATGGTCGAAACATCTTCCCATTTGCAGGTGCGGTGAAAAAATCAGGCAACAAGAAGTTACAATAAGGGGAAAAGCTTCAAAAAGGATCAGAGGGAGAATTCTATTCCATACGAATATGATCTGATTCCCGGCCGCCCTGTCGGTGTGGGTGCTGACAGCGGGCACTCACACAACATTCAGGAACTATCCAGACGAGCATCGGAATCGCCGAGATATTGCAAGGGACGGACAAAGAGTTGGTGAATGGGATCCGCATGCATTGGTAATCAATGGTCTTCACCTACATGGAGGGCGGAGCGTCATGTTTCTGTGCTGTACGATTCTGTTGCACTTGATATACTGCTCCAATGTCACCAACATCAATTGCGCTTGCATTGACTATAATGTAATTTAAGTTTCTGCCAGATGTAGCTAAATATATTTGTGCTAAATATAGTTTAAACAATAACTTCAGACGAATGATATATAGCGAATAAAGTCCAGACATACGGAACAACAAAAAAGAAATAGAATGAACCCCACACTGTCGCACTGTACCAGAGACTGACAGGCACAGAATGAACCCTACACTCTGCCAGAGACTGACCGTCTCCCTTTTGCTGATGATCCCTGCGCTGCATGGCTGTCTCTCTCCTCTCTCTCTCTCTCTCTCTCTCTCTCTCTCTCTCTCTCTCTCTCTCACTCTGTCTCGAACTCTATTTTTTTAACAGCAGTCAAGCAGACCGTGTCTTCATTTGCAGATTGAGAATTTACACAATACCTTTCATTAGTTCTGCAGCAAACTGAGCTAAATACCTGTTGCCTTGAATTCTGTCACCAAAACCTCTTGCTTCTGCAACATAGCTCTGTGACTGTTTACAAACCTCCTTTGTTTTCTGTATCCCTTCATCGTTGTTCTGGTCCAACAATAGAAAATTTTGTGAAACTGTTTCAAAGGGGATGAGAAAAGCTTGGGCAGAAAGATCGGTAAATTATTCAATGCATGCATTGTTCTCTCTCTCTCTGTGCGTGCGTGCGTGCGTGCGTGCGTGCGCGCGTGTGTGTGTGTCTTTGTGTGTGTGTGTGCGCTCATGTATGTGTCTGTTTGTGTCTGTGCCTCTGTGATAATAGGTTTCCAGTTTGGTGGTGTGGCAACCAGGCCTATTTCCACTAGAGACACCATTGAGGAAATGCCGAGGACTGTTTTTTTTGTGTTGAACCAGCGAAAGACATCTGTATACAGTAAGAAATCTGCACACCGCAGAGAATATTGTGTGAAATTGTCCTTCACACTCCGACAAACCATCCCGGCAGCGCTTCCACTCCATCAATGGCTGAACATTTGGCCACAATGAACCATGGCAGATGGTCACAGTGAGAGTACACACGGCAGAAGACACTTATTTGCGATGCAAACACGATCTGCAAATGGCAGTGGACATCTTCTGTATAACAAGCCAGATGTTTGTACCACAAGAGGGCGTCTTTACACAGTGGAGGCATCTTAATATGGTCAACATCCATAGAATACTTAGAAAGCAGTTGGACAGAGCAGTGAATATTTTTTTACAAATATATTTACATTTTGGTAGCTAGAGAAATAAGGTATCATTACATCGCTTCTTTCCCAAGGGTAACTTTCTTTACTCAACAGGAATGTGAAAGGTTGAGATAATTTATTCAATGAGGAAGATTTGTACACGCAGTATTTAACAGGGGAATCTGAGCACATGGCTGCAGATGATGTCAACAAAAGGCGTGCTGCAGCTGATGGAGAAAACTGGCGATGTCAGGGACCCCAGAGGGACCGGTGCAGCGAGAGGAAGCGACACTATTATTGGAGTTGTGGCCATGATTGGATCAGTGACACCGGAACCCAGTGAGGACCGTCCATCAAAGGCCCGGTGTCCGGTGTATGTAGCGATCTACATGTGTCTGCTGCAGATGGGGAGACAATGGTTCTATCGAAGAAGGTGCCCGTGAACAGCTCTGAACATCAACATATCGAAAATAAACATTATGGAAGGGGAGTATTAATAACTGGTCACATCGGTGAAGACGGACGTCGCAGATGGAGAACCGGACTCAGCGTATGTTTCATATCTGGTGGCGCTTACTGGGAGGGGGATCGTCGGTTGGCTGAGCGGTGAAGCAGGAGCTGATGGGCAAGTGGAAGGAAGTGAACGACTTTAGCAGGAATACTGCAGAAAGAGAATGAGAGGGGTTATCGCTGGGCCCTGGATTGAGTGCCAACAGCGAATCAGCCGGAGGGACTGTGAAAAGCTCAGAAAATGCTGGAATCGGAGATTCAAGGAGCGTTTGTGGAAAAAGAAACATAGTTAAATGTTCAAGTAAAGAATGCCAACAGTGGGGCCAGCTGACAATGCAGCTGTTCAGAAGATGTGAATAGAGCCGCTCATTGTGATTTTACCGGTCTTGTGTCACTCCAGCTTTCGATCCCATTCCACAGAGGGATCTGACTGGGCTAATGCCAAGGACATTGATGTGCTTGTGTTAAATCCCCACAGTATTTGCATCAAAGACAACGGCGTGATGTAATTTGTTTGTTCAAGAGCAATGGTCAGGGGTGGAACAGTGTCACCGGAGACTAATCCTCTGTATAAATCAGAGCCTTTTGGAGTACATCAGTTCAGAGTGTTTGCCGGAGCTGTGCATTCCGGAGCAAAATAAATCACGGATTCTCGCTGAAATGGGATATCCAGTTATCTGTAGGATAGAATACATTTACTGTCCTGCTATGTCAGCCGTTAGAATTCCCGGTAAACTGCTGTCACATCAGCCGTTGGTGAAAACTGATGGTTCATTCCAATATTAAGAAGCGTTTTACTCGCTGCTTGCTTTCACAACCACCTGCCAAGTCCCTGCATATCAATAATGGGATGTAGGCATTGACCAAAAAAAATCCCATTATTTCTGCAGCAGGCACCGCTCCACAGATGAGCTGCCCTCCATTGAAATCCTCCCCCCTGTCCCCCTTGTGATGGATTCAGTGTGATTGGAAATCTCCGAACATAAGGTTACCAGGACTGCACTGTGAATGTGAGAACCAGCTGTCCATCTGTTTACTCTCAATGAGATGGAGCCAGAGTGAAATGGGTGATTGGTTGATGGAACAATGTTGCCCTCTTCCTTTAGAAATGCAAAACAAATCAAACTGCACATGCTGGATTTCAGTTAACTTGTCACATGCACGGAAGCAATAAAACTGGCATATCCGAAATCCATCCCTCATTGCGTCTGAGGAAGCAGTTAAGCAGCTGGTGTCGCCACTTGCCCCCACGTCGGTTTCAGTCTTTGTCCAGACACAACGCATTTACATGGCTCTCCCGAGGCCTTCTCTGTCCACACCGATAGCGCGCACTCGTTGTCCTTTCCCACGGTCCGGATCCAGTTTCTACTCCTTGATATGGTAACACAATTCAAGATCTAATCTGATTCGGTCCCAATGTTGCTTCTATCTCCCTGTCTGGTCAGCCATTTCTCTGCCTCCTTTCCTTCTCTTCCAGTTAAGCTGGTGGCGATTGTGATCCTGTCCCGAGGAAAGTGCGGTCTCTCCAAATATATCACTAACTATCCGGCGGGAATGCCGGCGGCCAATCTCCTGGTCGTTATCTCTGACCCGCTGCTGAAATGGACAGTTCCCTTTATTCCTGGTCTTCATTCCTCCATATGACTCCCGATTGCAGCCTCGTTCATTGCCTACTTTTAGCAAGCACAGGTGTCTCTCTGTGGCTGACAGTCGCTTTCACCTTTGTTCGATTTGTGGTCATTTGTTGTGAGAAACAGAAAATTAAATATTGCACCGAGAGAACGGCGGTTGTGGTTATAGGGACAGCGAGTTTGGAAAGTGTCTCCTGGTAATTTATTTACGAGCCCAGGGAAATATTTGAAGTATTTCCGATGGATGTGTCGATAAAATGAGCTTTAGTTCGTCTCCCGCGTGGGGGGTATTTGAGATTTTTCATTGCATTCTTTCTGATTTCGCTGCTGAATGTTCTGACGGTCAGACGGATTTTAACGACCAATCGAGTCCGCAGCGGGCTCCGAGGCTGCAGAAATGGAGAGAATGGCAAGGACCCGGAGATGGAGAACTGAAGGAAATCCATCGTTTTACACTTCAGTATAACCGGCAGTTTCATTTTATTGTAGTTAACGCAGGTGGTGTTTGTTATCTCCCGGCGGATAACAAAGATTCCTCGTTAATCAGACACGGATCAGTTTTATGTCGCAAATTCCATGGCAACGATGTTGCAGATCCTCAGTTCCTGCACCAACTCGTGTATTTACGGCGTGATTCAGAGGAATTTCAGAGCGGAGATGAAGAACGCAGTGAAATACCCGCTGAAGCTGATCACGAAATTCGTTAAACCACAGTGGAAACAGATGATTACTGCAGTAGAATTGGGTCGTACGTCATTCTTCCTCCCCTGCAGTCTCCACTTGGCGAAATGTGGAGCCAGTTAACCTGTTACTTTATATCTCTAACCCTGAGAACTTCATTCCTGCAGCATTATCACTGCTTGCTCAGTTTAGTGTTTTCTCTGGTTATAGATTAAATCTTAATAAGAGTGAGTTTTTCTCATTAAATATGCAAGTCCCAAATGACAGGCAATTACCATGTAGATTAGTCACTAATTATATTACTTATTTGGGTGTTAAAATGATCAAGAAGCACAAGGACTTATTCAAAGTTAACTTTTTACCCTTAATCGATCATGTTAAACAATTGTTTGCTCGATGGTCCCCATTGTCTCTTTCATTGATTGGTCGAATTAATGCGGTTAAGATGAATATTTTACCAAAATTTTTGTATTTACTCTAGGCGGTTCCAACCTTCATCTCGAAATCCTTTTTTCGATACTATTGATTCAAAAATTCTTTCATATATATGGCAGAAATAAAACCCAAGGTTAAGTATTAAATATTTACAGACATTTTAAAAGGATGGCGGTATCGCTTTGCCTAACTTTAGATTTTACTACTGGGCTATTAATATTAGATATTAATATTTTTGGACACTAGATTTAGATATAATTCAATGTCCCAATGGGTGTATCTTGAGTGTGAGTCTGTGCAAAGGGTTTCATTAGCTTCAATTTTAGGAGCTTTTTGCACTTACTGAATTGAGTGAACAAATGATTAACCCAATAACTAAACATACAATACGAATATAATTTCAATTTCGTAAATTTTTTAGATTGAATAAATTCAGTTTATCAAGTCCTATCCAATCCATTTTTTTTCTTTCAACCATCCAGAATTGATTCAGCTTTTTCTTGATGGATAATGAAGGGAGTAACATGCTTTCGTAATCTATTCATTGATAATTGTCTTTTGTCTTTTGAACGGTTGTCTAATAAATACAATTTGCCTAGATCACATTTTTTTCGATATTTACAGGTCAGATTTTTTAAAAAAATTATTTTATCTACTTTTCCGATACCACATAAAATTGAAATTACGGAAATCTTTTTTTCGGTTTTATTCCTTATCAGAAGGGCTTGATAGCAATAATTTATGGTCTGATTATGAAAACATGTCTAGAGACACTTGATAAAATTAAGAATGAATGGGAAAGATAACTCCAGATACTTTTACCTATAGAGACATGGAAGAAAATTCTCCAATTAATTAATACATCTTCAATGTGTGTTAGACGTTTTTTGATACAGTTTAAAGTGGTTCACAGGACCCATATGCCTAAGGTTAAGTTAGCCCGTTTTATCACCATATAAATCCGAAATGTGACAGATGTAATTCGCAGGTGGCTTCCTTGACACATATGTTTTGGTACTGCCCTCTTTTGGAAAAATATTGGAAAGACATTTTTAATATTATTTCAATTGTGTTGAATATTGATTTACAACCTCATCCTATTACTGCAAATTCTTGGTTACCAATAATGGATTCTGGCCATTTATCCGCTTCAGATTGTCGTATGATTGCATTTACTACATTAATGCCCAAGAGATCCATTCTATTTGAATGGAAAGATCCAATATTCCTTCCACATTTCAATCGTTTGCTCAAACTATAACATGTTTAAACTTAGAAAGAAATTTGGAGTGAAACTATTGATCCTTAGCTCAAACTTGAGGAAATTTGGAGTCCATTTATTCAGTATTTCCATATGATGTAAGTAGACCTTTTTCGAATCACTTTCAATAACATTTTATTTGAATATAGAGGAGCGGAGCTAACGACATAATAATGTTTTTTTAACCGAAGAATTAAAAGTCCAGCTTTTTTCTTTGAAGTTTTTGGTTTGCTTTTGTTTATTATTATTTTATTTTAATTTTGGGGTTCTCTAAAAAAATACAGAAATAGGAATGTGGAGCCATAGTTTACCACTCAGTACTCTGAAATACTCGTGCATTTATTAGTGATATATTGTACTGAGGGTCTACCCTATCCAGGCTGGAGTCACTGTGCAGTCGATTCCCCTCAAATATGTGAGGGTCACCGCCAGCTGTAATTCACCCAGATATACACTCTGTGGAACACAGGAAATGTCAGGGCCTGTCTATTCAGGAGCCGCTCCCCTTTCTCCACCGTATCCGTTGTTTCTCCTTCTCCCATTGATGATGCTGCTGTGTTTTACTCCCAACCCCTCCGCACGATGGTTTCATCTTCCACTACAAACCGCCCGGTTTTTCCTCTCTCTCCACCTCTGCACCAGTTTAGATTCGTGAGTTTGTGTTTGTACTCGAACACATCAAAGTCATATGCTTCCTTTTGTCAACACTGTCCCTTTGCCTCTTCCTCTCTGCCATCCTCGGTCACTCACCCTCTGCTTGCTTCTCCCTCCCTTTTACTCTGCCCACATTTCCGGTACCCTTCTTTCCATATCTCTCTCTCTCGCGCACTCTCTTGCTCTCTCTTTCTCTCTCTCTCTCTCTCTCTTTCTCCCTATTTGCTGCTCGTCTGCCTCTCTTTCCCTGAGACTGCACATGACCCATCTCATTCGCCAGAATGCTCCCCTCATTTGAATTTTCCCGAACTCTGCTCCAACTGTGAACGGCTTCTCCAAAAAAGAGTTGGAAGGAAAACGTGGACGGTGTCGGCGATGCAAAAATAAATACCGCAGTGTTATTCTGCGTGAACAAATTGTGAAACCGTGGAACAGTAGAACGTCTGTGAAACGGGAAAACCCAGCGGCTTCATTCTCAGGAGTATTTCACACGCACTGTGCCACGTTATCTTCATTCTGCTGTTGTAACCTTCCTCCGTCCTTGCATCCCTCTCCATGTAGCACACGGGGGTGGGGCTTCATTCTCACATATCTGTCCTCAGATCTGCGCCGAGGTTTCATTTGTGTCTGATAGTTCAACAATCTGCGAATCTAATTTCATAAAAAAAGGATTCTGTTCACTTTCCGTGAGATTACATTTTCTCTTCTCCTCAATGGAGGGACGGAGAGGAGATCCTTTTTTTCTTCCTTTGGGATATTTGCTTCAACTAGATTGCGCATTTCTCAACCAGATTGCATAATTACCAGCAGCCACGCCTTTTTTTATGCCCAGGGCTATTTCACGAAATTCCCCACACAGTTTTTTCTTGACCACCCCACATTTGGGAATACAGATCTCAACCAGAACGGCCAGCCCAGGACGTGTTACCCACCAGATGACTTCCTGTTTCTACTCGGTCCTACAGAGCCTCTCTCCCCACATAGCCTGGCATTTTTGCACACCGAGGAGTTTTTTTTCAACCCCGAGGGTGCATTACCCTCCCACTTCTGTCAAGGTAATTGAAAGAAGATCACAATTGCTGAATTGTTCAAGGGTCCGTAACTGACCTTGTCTCTTCACATCGGATTCTGAATTACTTATTTCGTTCGATCACTTCTCCGTCAAATCCGAAAATCCTCTCCAGCGGGACTGACTGTTTGACGAAGTAACGGCTGTGATAACTTCCAAGCAAGAACATCATGCGCTCTCAATGTTTTCTGGCACTCACTGAGCTCATTCTGAAAACGTGATCGATTTTTAGGGAAAAAAAAGAAAGCAATTATACTCTAAATCTGAATTAAAAACAGAAATTCCTGGAAATGCTGAGCAGGTGAGGGCAGCCTCGGTGGAAACAATAATTAATATTTCAGGCATCTGTGCTCACCGCTCACCACAAGGAGAAAAATAAACAAATAGGTTCTGTGGACTCGAGGACCAGGTCTTTTCTATCGATTATCTGATGCTGCAAAGCCAACACAGAAATAAGGCAGAACTGATAATTGATGCTGTGCTGCTGACTGACGGAATATTTGTCACTCTGCTGCAGTTCCTGCTCCGTCCAGCTGAGGTCCCCGTCCTCTGACAGATGGAGTTCCACAACAGCTGGTGATTATTCACCTGGAATCGGACTGAAGTGACAGTCGAAACCAGAAATATTTTATAAACTGAGAATAGATTGCTATACCTTGCTTCAGCTATTAATACATAAACGCTTTATTATAAATGCTGTCTGCAATGATGCGTAGTTGTGTCCAGAATGATATCCCATCTTCGGCCACTCCATGAACACAATAAGAGTCTGAATAGCAAGATACCTGAGCCCACTCCAGCCTCTGGTCTACGGTAACTCCTATACCTTCACATACAGGAGTTCAGTGATGATAACGCAATTGAATATCTAGGTGAAATGATTCGACCCTCTCTTGCCAGAGATGGTCATTGCCCGGGGTACTTTAGTTGTGTGTCTGTTACTTGCCAATATTTAACGCACGCCTGACTGTAGTCTATGCCTTAGTTCATGCAGGCACGTGCTGCTTTATTATATGGGAAGCTGGATGTGCGGCTGAAGAGCATTGAATCATCAGTGCTCATTTCCACCAGCCAAAATAATGTTGGAAGGAAGGCCATTGACGTAGCAGTTGACGATTGTGAGTCTCAGGGGACATCTCCCTGAAACTCCTGCAGTGACGTCCCAGGCTGGGATAATTGACGGCTGATAACGACAACAGTTTTGCATTGACGGCGATATGAATCCAACCGCTCGGAATGTTTTTCTTTGGTTTCCATTGATATTAGTTTTACCAGCGCTGTTGCCACTCTCCTTTAAACGCTGCCTGGATTTCAAGTGAACTCATCAGCCAAGCTGCATTCAATGAAGTGACCCTGGTAAAGGTCGTTGAATTATTGGTCAACTTCCAAAATTCTCCCGACTCTGACACAGGCCCTACAGAGCTGATCCTGACACCATTTGTTTTTTTTAGAAAGAAGGGAATAAATAACGTCTTACAGATCAGTTCGTTCAATAGCGGAAATGTGATACATCAGAGAATGCAGTGTGGAAGATAAAATAACAGTAAGCGGATAGTATAACGAGGATTGGACAAAGTCAGCGCGGGCTATGAAAGGAAAGTAATACTTAACGTATCCACTGTGGTATGTTGGAGAACCAGTATAATAGACAATAGGGTGAGAGTGGATAAGCACTACCGTTCTCAAAATAGATTTGATAAGGTCCCTTTAATGTCAGAATTGAAGTACACGGATTGGTGTCACAATCTACCTGACAGACAGAGAATTAGTTAAAATACAGAATCAGAGTACAAGACTGTTTCATTCTGGGTGGTAGGTTGTGGCTTCTGCTACAACGTGGGGATCGACGCACAACACCAATTTAAAACGCACATCAAAGATTTGGGTGACTAAACTACATGTGACATGAATAAATGAGCATAGAACAGAGGAGAGTGTGGCGTGTGTGGAGTGTGTGTGTGTGTGTGTGTGTGTGTGTGTGTGTGTGTTTGTGTGTGTGTGTGTGTGTACGCGTGCATGGAATATAATCGGACCAAATATATGGTGTTGCCCTTTGGAAGGTCAAATGTAAAGGGGCAGTACTCTGCTCTTGGCAAGGCCCTCAGTGCTGATATACAGACGGATCATGTGGTCCAATCCATTGCTCCATGAAAGTGGCTGCACAGGTTGATAGGGGAGTAAAGAAAGGATATTGCGTGCTTGACATGGAGTCGAGGCATTGAGTTCCAGGGTCGGGAAGTTATGCTGCAGCTTTACAAAGCTCCAGTTAGGCCGCATATGGAGTATGCATTCAATACTGCTCGCCCTAAGATAGGAAGGATGGACAAGCTTCGGAGAAGGTACAGAAGATACTCAGCAGGATGCTGCCAGGATTAGACGGCATGTCCATGAGGAGAGGTGAGACAAACTTGGGTTGTTTTCTCTGGAGCAGCTGAGGCTGAAAGAAGACCTGATTGGTTTGTAAGATAATGAGAGACATTTACATAGTAGACAACCGGTATCTTTTCCCTAGGATTGAAATGATACTAGAGGGCGTGCATTTATGCTGAGACGGGAAAATACAAAGAAAATGCCCGGGACAAGCTTTTGACACAGAGAGTGATGAATGGCTGGAACTAGCTGCAAGACGTGGTAGTGGAATCATTTAGGATGCTTTAAGAGCGGCACATGGATGTGCAGATAATAGAGGGACATTGACGCCGTGTAGGCCGAAGTGATGTGTTTAGTTAAGCAATTAATTTCTTGCTTTATTCTTTCAGCACAACATGGTGAAAAGCGGAGCCTGTTTTTCCGCCGTAATTTTCTATGTTCTGTGTTCTGTGATCTACATAGATCTCGAAAAAGGAGTGGGACAGCCGGCTGCTCAAGCGGCCCCCGCCCTCGCCTTCCCATTTCAATAAGATGGTGACTGAACAATGCTGTTCTCAGCTCCTCTTCTGTGCCAGTTCCTCATCTCCCTCATCTCCTCGGTTCTTTAAGTATGTAACCATCTCCTTTTAAATACTTCTGATGATCTTGCATCACCACTGTGGGCAGAGAAGTCCAGAGAGTAACTACCCTCTAAGAGAAAAAAAATCAACGCATCTCACCTTTAAGTCATTGTACCCTTGCTTTTTTTTCGTTGTATCCGCCTGTTCATGACTCTCCCACGAGTGAAAACAACTCAAAATTTATACTGTAACTCCTCCTTGGAACTGTGAATGTTTGGCAACGTTTACACGCCCCCCTCATCTTTGTCAACTCAGGAATATCAGGAACATCGACACAAACTATTTCGCCTTTCTTGCTGGGACAATTCCAGCTTGAACAAAAAAGCTCCAATGTGACTAGCCAAATGCATGGTAGGTGCAGTTTAACGTGGATATAGTGAGATGATGCAATTTGCCCCCAACGCAGAAAGACAAATTATTATCTTGATATTGATAGGTCGGTTACAGTGTAGGTGGGGTGGAGATTTGGGTGTCCGAGTACAATTGTCGACCATGAATTAGAGGTTGGCTAATCAGCTGCTATAATGTATTTCAAGATGGAAATATGATTTAAGAATTCACCAGCTCTCATAGAGTTCCTGTCCAAAGCATCAACGGTTATAGACAATGAGAAAAATATTGCGATACACGAACTCTGAGGTTAAAATTGCATTTGATGGAAACACTCCGCAGGTGAAAGAAAAACATCAGGACGACTCAGGCAGCTGCGCTCTCAGTTCCCCATCGCTCACAGCAAGTCGAAAAACAAACACTTAATTTCTATAGATTCGGATCCTGGCCTTTTCTCCTGACCATTTGATGCAAATTACTCCACGAATTATGGAACAACTTATTTTAAAAATGCTTTAGTGATTTCTGACGGAGAAATGTCAACCGCTCTTCCATTATTGCATGCATCCATTTTTTTTGGTTTATTTCCTGTGCCACTGTAATGTGATTATTCGGTGACCCATATATAACTAACTATCAGCATTGATTTTTCCGTTCACTATTCCTGATAACTATGATAGAAAAATAGGAGGTTATGTGGGAGGGAAGGGTTAGATTGAGCAGGATAAAATGTAGGCAGAACTTTGTTGGCCGAAGGGCCTGTGCTGTGCTGTAGCGCTCTATGTTCTATGTTGCTCTACGTCCTATGTTCTAATCTCTGCCGAGATGGACTCAACATTCTGCTCCTTTAATCTTATATCGTATCTCACTGTCGCCCTGATTTTATTCTTAATTTAAAACGCTGCCCCGCCTCCCTTAACTTCTTGCCTATTCTTCCGTATTACATGATACCTTTCGATATTTAATTTCACTCATCTCCACCCTGCAACTACATTCCTGTAATGGCAGAATATTATTGTTAATAATAAAATAATATTACTTATGAAGTAATAAGACAGCGGACGATGAAGGCAGTAATTCCATAAAACAATACATACCAGACACGTGAAAACAGAAAACGGAAAATAATGGAAATACTCCACCGTATAGGTGAATGAGAACTAATAATTCTGTTTGGTGACCTATTGCCACACTGTTCTCAGTGACAAAGACTCTGAAACAAATGAAAAGCCAATGTTCACCGGCAGATCCTAAAGCCCAGCATAAACAATGTTAGTTTCAAGGATGTTACTTAATTTAACAGGCATTTAAGGTGAAGGGGAGTCAGCGTCCTTCTCCCGGTTTTAATAAATGAGAGGCAGATCTCCCAATAAGATCTGTGAGACAGTGATATGCTTCCACGGGTCATTGAGAGGCTGGGCCCTGTGATCCGCTGTGTTCATGTGATTCCCTGTGATCATGGGTGTATTGATTAAAGAGGAAATGAGTGATATTGGTGATTTGTAAGAATATGGATCTGTAAGAGGTACTGATATTTTCGGTGCAATGATCAGCAAGTCATTGAAGTAAATTGGGCAGTTGGTGGAGGAGACACAGGAGTAGTGATCTGGGAATGTAAAACAAACTGAAGTTCCCTTTCATGACGCAGAGGAAACGGTGCCGGGTGATGGGAGATCGTAATAGATAAGGTGCAGCCGAGCATTTGGGGAAACTGGACCACAGTGAGTATCACTGATTAATGCCCGCCTTTCCAAATGCGGATTTACGATCTTTGACAGAGTTTTTTTTCTTTAGGTTTTCTGCCCCTGGCTTTACACCGACAGCCCGGTCATTATGTGTATTAACTCTTCTGCTCTTCATGGTTAAAGCTATCACATCCACCATTATCTATTTAACCGGTGCTCCACGCATGCTTGCAGATGAGTTAAAGCCATCTTTGTCACGATCCCAGAATTCTTCTCCAACGACTCCTCTGCACCAAAGTTGTGGATGAGTGGATGATCCAGGTCTGCTACTGGTACTAGGATAAGTGGCAGGCCGAACTGCCGGGAGCAGGAAGATCATCTTCAAAGAGATATAGTGAGTCTCACAATGAAGGAGAACACGAAAGACAGAGCAAGGTGTGGATATATCGGCAGTCATTCATGTTCGCAGAAGATCAGAGGAGCCGATTGTGAAGACTGTGAAGGGAGCTGGGTCTCCAACGGAAAGCAACGCAGAAATGGGATATCAGCGATGGAGTGTTTGGGTGGCGGACTGTTTATGAGGTTTCCTACATACTATTGTGCATTAATTTCATGTCTTCTGAACAGATTAGAGGCATGGTTGGAGAAATGGTTTCAAAAAGAATAAGATCATGCATTTAAAATACATCACTTCAAAGTTGTTGCAAGAGATTGTCTTCGACTGTGGAAAAAAAAACAAGCCTGAAAAAATACAGATGCATTTGGTGAAATTGAAGCACAGTTTGAATGGGAAGCTAACTGATCTTCAAGGCATCTCCGAGGAAGGTTGTATCAGACCAGCTACTAGATATAAAAAATTCTCCTTGGAAATCATTTAAGTTCTGTAAAGCTGCAAAGAACCGGGAGGAGAAGTATTGAATAAATACGGCACGGTTGACAATACGACTGGCGGATGGGAAGATAACACATAGAATCATAGAACAGTACAGCACAATACAGCCCTTACACCCACAATATTTTGCCGACCTTTAAACCTCACCTAAGTATATCGAACCCCTTACTCCCACACATCCCTTTACTTTAAAGTCAACCATATGCCTATCAAGCAAACTCTTGAATTTGACCAATGTATCTGCCTTCACCACCACCCCTGGCAGCGCATTTCATGCACCAACCACTCTCTGGGTAAAAAAGCTTCTTCTGATATCCCCATTGAACTTCCCACCCATTACTTAGAAGCCTTGCCCTCTTGTATTGAGCGTTGGTGCCCTGGGAAAGAAGCACTGGCTGTCTACTCTATCTATTCCTCTTAATATTTTGTACACCTCTATCTTGTTTCCTCTCATCCTTCTTCTCTCCAAAGTGGAAAGCCCGAGCTCCCTTAGACTCTCCTCATAATCCATACTCTCTAATCCAGGCAGCATCCTGGTAAATCTCCTCTGCACCCTTTCCAACGCTTCTACATCCTTCCTATAATGAGGCTACCAGAACTGGACACAGTAATCTAAGTGTGGTCTAACCAGAGTTTTGTAGAGCTGCATCATTACTTCTCGGCTCTTAAACTCAATCCCACGATTTAGGAATGCAAACATCGCATAAGCTTACTTAACTACCCTTTCCACCTGTGAGACAACTTTCCTGGATCTATGGTTATGGACCCCCAAATACCTCTGCTCCTCCACACTACTGAGAATCCTGTCATTAACTTTGTACTCTGCCTTGGAGTTTGTCCTTCCAAAGTGTATCACCTCATACACCTCCGGATTGAAATACATCTGCCACTTCTTCGTCTAACTCTGCATCTAGCAATGTCCCTCTGCAATATTCGACAGTCTTCCACACTATCCACAACACCACCAACCTTTGTGTCATCTGAAAACTTGCCAACCCATCCTTCTACCCTCTCATTCAATTCATTAATAAATATCACGAAAAGCGGAGGTCCCAGAACCGACCTTGTGGGAAACCGCTAGTCACAGACCTCCTATCTGAATGCACTGTCTCCAAAACAACGTTCTGCTTTGCATAGGCAAGCCAAT
Organism: Pristis pectinata; assembly: GCF_009764475.1. NCBI lineage: Eukaryota > Metazoa > Chordata > Chondrichthyes > Rhinopristiformes > Pristidae > Pristis > Pristis pectinata. The sequence goes on along the minus strand of NC_067425.1, from coordinate 37,852,435 downwards.
TCTGAATCCACACGGCCAAGCGTCCCTGCATCCCATGCTTTCCGACCTTCTGAAGAAGGCTACCATGTGGACTCCTGTCAAATGTCTTACTAAAATCCATGTAGACCACATCTACTGCACTACCCTCATCAATCTGCCTGATCGCCTCCTCAAAGAACACTATCAGGATTGTGAGACATGATCTGCCCTTCACAAAGCCATGCTAGCTGTCCCTGATCAGACCATGATTCTCTTAATGCCCATAGATCCTATTTCTAAGAATCCTTTCCAACAGCTTGTCCACGTCAGACGTCTGGATCACTGGTCTGTAATTCCCTGAACTTCCCCTACTACCTTTTTTGAATAAAGGGACAACATTTGTCACCCTCCAATCCTCCGGTACCATTCCCGTGGACAAGGAGGACCCAAAGATCCTAGCCAAAGGTTCAGAAATCTCCTCCCTCGCATTGCGGAGTAGCCTGGGTAATATTCCGTCAGGCCCCGGGGACATCCTTCCGAATATTTTCTAACAGCTCCAACGCATCCTCTTTCTTGATATCCACATGCTCTAGACATTAAATTTACCAACACTCTCGTCGGCGTCTTCAATACCCCTCCCCTCGGAATAAATCGCAGATGTTTATTCACTGTGGTTAGTGTATATACCAGAGAAGTTGTCGTTCAAAAAGAGATGGAGAGAACTCACGGAACGCTGCAGGGACACTATCTCCAGACTGTTTATTTATTTGGTCTAATTTCTCCATTTCATTTTTCTCCCGAATAACCTATCCTCCCCGAACCTGGAAGGGCCAACAGATGGGAGGCTGGTGTCAATGTTGAGATCTCCCGCATGTGCAGGACCGATTTCAGGATCAGTGTGTATTAATGCGGCAAATTGTGCCTGACGAGCTCACGGAAATGCAAAAGGAAGTCAATACATTCTCTTTGTTTAATGTTAACCCGCTCCAGAATACCATTGCACCCCTTCCTGAAATCTATAACCTCGATGTTTGTCTCCTCACTGAATACAAAATAAATATATTCATTTACGACCTGACACAATACTTTGGACACATGAACATATCCCATTCGTTTCCTGAAGCGACCGACTCTTTGCCTGGTTTACCACGTTGCTGTGATCTACAAATAAGCTGTCCTGGGATTTCCTTTAATCGTGTCTGCCAGGGATATTTCGTGACACCACTTTGCTGTCCGGTTTTTAGTCATTCACCCCTCCCCGCCTGTACCGATTCCATCTGCCAGAAATGCCTCAACTGTTTTCCGTTCCCTACACCGGTCATGTTCCTCTTTATGTTTTTTTTTCATGGAACTCCAGACATTCCTTGATATCACAGGTTCCAAGGCCAACGTACATTTCAATGCTACAGGAACATATTGGTACTGAACTTTCATTATTTCACTTTTCCAATGACCCCCATTTGTTGGATGTAGATTCGTCCAAAGTAGCGGTTTCCAAACTTCTCTGGAACGTACTGCTAATGACAGTGAAACTGTCCTTCATCCAGAACGGGACATTTGTTTATAAACCACGATTATCCTTCTTCAACACAAGACTTCCTCTAAATCACCACACCATTCATTTGAAATTCAACTTTCATTACAAGGATACTTTCATTTCAGTTACAAGGAAATTAAACATCCATGGAAGTCCAAAGTGTTGTCCTTTGCAATACAAAGCCCAGACTTTCTACACACCGTTCAATAATGACCTCGAGTGCTGACTGTGCGGAGATTTCACGTTCTGCCTCTGACCGACTGCGTTTCCTCAGGGTTCTCTGAGTTCCTCCCACATCCTAAAGACGTGAGATTTGACAATTTACTTGGCCATCTTAAGTTGATCACTGTGTGCAGCTCCGCTGTGGAATATGAGGGAGGTTGATAGGAATGTGGGGAACGTGATAATTGGGATCAATGTAGGATTCATATGAATGTGAGGTTGATGGCCGGCTCGGACACGATGGGCCGAAGGGCAGGTTTCCGTGTTATATCTCTCGGCAACTCTACGACTGCAAACCTTATCATTCCTGTGATGTTCATGGGCCGTACTGTCCTCTGTCAGCGTCACAGTCTGACGGGATCATGTCTGAAAAGAGCCGAGGATTTAATAAACAATGAACCAGTTTTATCAGTGCAACAAAAATTGAAATCATAATACATGGACAATGTCAATTATAGTATTTACTGTTAATGTTGAATCTTGTGAAAATAAGTGGTGAAATAGGTATAAGCCTCATCAACAGCAGAATAACCCCGAAATAAAAGATAAAGAAAGAGCTGAGCAAAGGGAGAATTAATTAATCAGAGATATCTGTGGTCACCTATTCACTTGATAGTTCGCGGTTCATGACCGACTGAACATTTTAAAGCTGACACGACTTTAGGCTTCCACCTCTCAAGAAATGCTAATTTGCAGTTTCAGCCCCCACACCAAAAAACGAAGGTTGAGGGTCGGGTAGAGCATCAGTTTCCAGTTCCTGGCTGAGCTCAAACCAGCAAATTTGCGGTGAACCACCGAAAAGGTTGGCCGATTTTACCACAAAGACAGCTGATGTAAAAGCTCATCTGCAAACAATGTGACGTTGCACCGACCCACAGAAATACAGTTCAATCTCCGTTTCTATTGCTCGGGTTTCATATCAACCGATTGCACAAGGACTTGGTAACTTTACAACGATTTCTAATTGTTGGGGAAGGACTGGACATTTCTGATGGAGCAGGAACTAAGGCAATAGTGAATATGCGAAGGCAAACCCTTTGTGAGGTCTCCGCTGTTTTCTTTAACACATTGTTTGGTCATTTATATTTTCAGGGAATCATTTTCTAATGTAGAGCAGCCCGTTTGGAATTCAATGAACAAGTAACAGACACAAAGGGAAAGGAAGAGCCAGAGATGGAGAATATGAAGGTGGAACCAGGACTGGAATTGGCAACAACGGGAATGGGTTCCGTGTGAGGAAACAGCATTATTGCTGCCCTTCTTGTGATTCCAACTCCTGTCTCCGCGACATGAACCAAGCACCTTGGATCACTTGGTCACGCTGACGGCCTGTGTAACTGTTCTGCGCTGGTTGCGACGCAAACGTAAATCCAAAATAAATCCCCATGTTCAGTCTCCGAATCAGAGCAGATTTGATTCATTAGCTTTCACTTGCAGTTTTTCCCTGAGTTGGTGATTCAAGAATTTTACTGAAATGCCACAAATCCAGTGAAATATCTGGAAATGGGCTGCGTTCGGCTCCGTTTGTTTTGTCTCCAAAGCTGGGAGCTGCAGATGAAACACTGCTGGAATCTGAGCTGTATTTAAATGTGTGTGGTATCGGTCAGACTAGAATTCTCAGTCACCATCCTGGTAAACTGTCTGGTCATCCTCAAATTACACAGTGCAGCAGCAATGAAATACATTCAAGTTGTTGTTTTTCCTCTGTGTGAGAAGCAGGAGACGGAAATGAGAAGATACTTAATAACGATACAACTTGAATTTCTCGATGTTCTTGGGATTTGTAACAAGGTTATGCAATAATAATACTGTTCCAAAGTTTCGTCTTCTCGTATTTTCTTCGTCTTTGTTCCACCTTCTCCTCTTCCATCTTCTCTGAAGTGACTTCACTTATTTCTATAACGAAAGGGATTGGATTCTTAATTCGTGACTTTTCCTGGTGTTGGTCAGTTTAGAATATTCTTCATTCTCCTATTCATCCCTTCCTTGTTCATCTCCGTCGGATTGCTGCGTTCAGCAACAGAAATGACAGTGGGCTTCCAACAACTAAATTTGAAGTGTTTCATTGTGTCATTGTGATTAACAGACGGATATGGGCTTGTTGGTTTAGTGGTATTCTCGCTTCGGGTGCTGAAGCATATAACATGCGAGAGGTCCCGGGTTCAAATCCCGGATGAGCCCGTTTATTCACCAGCTGGTGGACATATTGAACACGGAGGAAACATTCCCAAATCTGCCTCTTCCTACGCCAGTGTTCTGTGAAAGCCCTTCGTGTAAACGCCAAAGTATTCAGCGATTTCTGTAGTGTAGCGGTTGTCACGTTCACCTCACGCGAAACGTCCCCAGTTCGATCCTGGGCAGGAACACCATTTTACTGCTGCTCCAGGCTGTGAGGAGAGTGCGTTTTCCTGCCGTTACCATTCATCTTGACCGCAGCTGCCCAAAGATATTTCTGTTCATAAACATGCAATGTGATTTTAGTTTGAACATTTGATCGACCCTTCATTCCCAGCGGCGGCCGGACGAGGGACAGGACCAGTTCAGTATCCAGAAGGCGACATGAAGCACAATCGTCTCCATCATGATCTCGCTGTCTCTGAGTTTCCCGATACTGCTCCTTCCAACTCTTGCACACCTCGTCTCCATCTCCGTTTCTCTCCCACAGATCCCTCAGCAGACGTCATTGTTGTTACTGTTTCCCTTTCGTCTGTGAGATTTACATCTCTCTCCTTGCGTCTCTCACACACAGAAAGGAACGCTCGAGACCACAGGCTGTCCGTGAAATATGTGGTGCAGTTCGCACTTCTCAACTGGATTCAGCGGGAGCCACATTATTTAGCGACAGAATTATCTCCGGCTGTTGGGATCAACGGGAATGGTCCGATGGATTCAGTCCTTTATTGTGGTAGAGAACGTGTTTTTTCCAGATATTTTAGCCGCCAGTCTCGTGTAGCAGAAGCACACAACCATCGGGCAGTGTACGTTGCGCATTGCGATGTTCAGATTTGCTGCTGCAGTCTACAGGAAGTGTCCGACAGTGCTTCTGTAGTGCAGTGGTTATCACGTTCGCCTACCACCGGAGAGGCCGCTCGTTTATAACCAGGCGGAAACTTTCTGAAAGAATATTATGAAAAACGTTGACTGCCTCTTTTACTCCACGCATACTGCCTGGCCTGTTGAATTCTTCCAGCATTATAGAGTTTTTCATAGCGATTGCAGCATCTGCAGTCCTTTGTTTCTCTGGTAACGTTGCGAAATCTCTGTTTTCTGGAAATCAAGAGATGTGAAAGGGACACAATCAGACATTTATTCAATTAAATGCAGCTGTTGCTCCGTCGACAAACCGAAGACCTCAGAGAGTCACACAGCACGGAAGTAGGCCGTTCGGCTCTCTCGACCGTGTGGACTAAGGTGCCGGTCTCAGCAGGTCCAATTTGTCTGTGTTTGGCCCATATCCTAACCTTCCCCATACGTGCTCTTTCAACGTCCAACTATGCAATCAATTTCCCAAAAAAATATCAGTGAATCTCATTATATCCTGCAACAGTGAGGACCTTCCAAATGCGTAACACTGGTTATATTTTGCGAAGGCTAAATTCTTCACTTTCTTCCCGCCATATCACTGCACGCATCCTGTAGCTTTACCGTATCCGACATTATCCTGAACTTGGGAATGTCATTGTCTTTGCCCTGCTGAAATTCTGCGCAACGCACAAAAAGAGACGATATAAACTGCACGCACAGTTCTTAGACCGGAGGTCTCAAGAAATTCAACATTCAGCTCTAACCTGGCACCGGATTCTCATCTGGATTGAAGGTTTCATTCGCCAGGAGAAAGAGAGTTGAAGCTGAATCTGACAGCAAATTTAGCAAAGCAAGGTATGCCGGAACAATTGGCAGTTTGTCTGGGGAAGGTTGGGAAACTGCATTAAATCTCATGACAATGGCCAGGTTTCTGTATTCATTTCAATATACGATACATGAATCGCAAAACCCAGAAGCACATTGGAAAAGCAATTAAGCCAGGACTGATTGGGGCTATTATAGATTGCACTAAATCGATACAAATCGATAATCTGGAAAAATCGCTAAACCCTTGGGATTAGGAACGGATTGACATTCTGGTAAAGATGACCAAGAAATGCAACTTGTAACAGAATAGAGAACGTGGAAGGTAATGTGTGGTAGATAGGAGAAGATTGAATGAGTTGCAAACAATGGCCGATTATTCAGAACAGGCGAGGTGGCCGAGAGGTTAAGGCGATGGACTGCTAACCTATTGTGCTTTGCACGCAAGGGTTCGAATCCCATCCTCCTCGTGAGCTGTTGGTTTGGGGAAACATCTTTCAACGCGTTCACTTAAACACTTCCCAGACTCCAAATTTCCGCACATGGTTTCAATGAGGAGCTGCTGTACCATGACTGAACCTACTTGGTGCGGATTCTGGATCCCACGGATCTCTTGATGAAAAGGTGGGGTCGTCAATTCCTGAATTTCACTGTTCTCATTATTTGTAACTTTCAAACAATATTTCAGCTCCGTTGAAAGTGTAATTGCAGACAATTAAAGACAATGATTCAAAGTTACTGAAACCTTGCCCGAACTTTTGTCTGCGCACTTGCCAACTCAACCCGCCTCCACATAGGTGTCGAGGAAAGATGAAGGTAAACTACTTTCCCTCATCTACTGTCAGCTAATGAGAGGAACAAGAACAGGCTAATTATGGAGCGCCGAAATTATCCCAACTCAAACAATGTGTCTTTTTTCATAGTGTTGAGAACCTGGACTCTGAATACATTATCGTCATAATACTGCCGATGTGAGTGAGGGAAAACGCGTGGTGCCTCAGATGACCCCCAGAGAAAGGAGCGTCACGTCTGCGTCAGGTAGTCTGCTTCATTCACAATTAGTTGCGACACTGAAACAGCTGCCCCAGCCATCGCACCTAGCCAGCGTGTAACCATTGTATCTGTCAGCGGAATGGGGTGAGACAGGGAAAAGGATCTCCCTGAATTTCCAGCGGAAATGAAAACTTCACCTCTTCTACGAGTTATCTCAGTTTCGTCATTGAATCATTCGACATCTCAAAACACTTTATACCGGCTAATTGTCCGTGTGCCTGAAAAATGCACCCCTCGTTCTCACTTTCTCACAGAACACCGTCCCCAGCATCATTCTCAGTTCTTTATTCAGAATGCTTGAGCAGGAAAGGACCGTGTGGCCGCATGGAGAAGGCGTCTGACTTCGGTGTTTGATGTGATGTCATCAGAAGATTGCAGGTTCGAGTGCTGTCGCGGTCGTTTTAGCGACGTTAAGGCTTTGTTTCCATTCTCTCTCACACTCACGCCACCACATCTGTCCGATATATTCCAAACACACTCGTTCGAAACGCGTCCTTTGCGATCACAGTTTCCTGCGCCGCGATTACTCCGGTAACCCCGCCTTCTTTGACAACATGACGTTATCTCGCTTCGTCATCGTTCACAATATTTTTTTGTTTGTGCCTTGCTTGCAATGTATTTCCACAAACACCTTCATAACTGTCGAGATACAAGAGATTGTTCAGATGCTGGAAACTGGAGCGACGCAGACAAAATGCTCAGTAGGTCAGGCAGGATCTATGTAGGGAAATCAACAGTCAATGTTACGGTTCGATGCCCTTCAACAGGACTGGGGAAAGAAAGAAGGCAGAAGCTATAATTTAAAAAAAGTTCGGGGGAGGGGGAGGAGCACAAGCTGGCAGGTGATAGGTGCATCCAGGTGAGGGGGGACTTAGGTGGGTGGGGGAGTGGGGAGATGTAAGAAGCTGGAGGTGACAGGTAGAAGATGCAAAGGGCTGAAATAGGAGGAATCTACTGGGAGAGGGTAGTGGACCATTGAATAAAGGGAAGGAGGAGGGGAACAGATGGGCAGGTCATGAGAGAGGGGGAGGGGAAAGACAAGGGGTGAGGGAGCCACATGAATGAGGGAAAACAAAGGAGTGAAGTGGAACTCCTCAGAATCAGTTTACAAAATGTGCACATTTCCACTCTCAGTGGCTGTTGTGCGACAGGAAGAAGCGTTGAGTCAAACAATATCGTTCTGTTCACCCGCACTATTTGACAGGAATCCATTGTGACACTTCTCGAACAATCGCACCGCTGTTCTTTTCAACCGTTTGGAATTTCTATGATACACCCGATGCTTTGTCAATCCAATTGACCGAAGAAACGTGGCAGCGTTACTTCTCCGCACAAAGTTCCCTGCAGGGGACGTCGTACCCACACCATCTACAGCAGCAGTCGATTGGCACAGACGGGAACGTGGGCAGCTGCTCAGGTGATACCACCGGCAGCATTTGGCCGCATCTTCCGGCACAACAGCATCATTCGGGAACATCACCAAAGCCGGCCGAAATGACAATGAAATACGTACCTCCTGGTACATGACGCAAAGCTTCAGCGGCCAGTTACTATTCCGCAACTTCTCACGTTGAAACAGCCAGAAGATCCTTTCTCCCAGCGGACAGTGGCGGAGTCAGAGACAGAGGAGCAGATTCCAGCCTTCCGTCTCCTGAATCAGGGCTGGTTAACACGTTGGAGTTCCCCTATTTCAGGGTCTGCGATTCAGGCGCATTTTGTTCCGGGAGATTTTTCCAACTCACCGATACCCTTTGTGCCGATGTGGTGTCGGGAGGAGCCGCTGTTGGGAAGCCGGTCTGATGTCGGTGGAGTGTGTGGCACATTCGGCAGGTCGGATCGCAAGGAAAAATACTCCAGCTGTGAAACTTCGCACCGATTACGAAAGGAACTTACGATTTGAGGTAAAATAGAAACCGTCATCATGTCATTGAATCTGAAAGTACCTTTGTGAACCCAGGTGTCAGCCTACTGATAAATCTTCCACGTCGATTTTGCCGTGAGGCACCGAGATTCAAGGAAGAAAATAATGCCGAAACCCGGGACCTTTAGATCTTCAGTCTAAGGCTCTCCCAACTGAGCTTTTTCGGCTCCTACTGCAGGCACTGCCCGCACCAATGAGGAGACGAATGTGGGAATGGCAACACTATCACGAAAGCTCAACAATGGATAAGATGACACTGGACCAGAATTGGGTACAACATTTAACCTGGAAATTGTATCTCAATCGATTTTAAAAAGGAAAGCGAGACAGTGGGAGGAGATTGTGTGGTTGCGAGAAATATTCGGAAAATCCAGCCAAATTAAAGAATCTTCTGTTTTGACGATTCTCCGGTTATGGTTGGGCACCAAATAGTTCAACAGTCAGGGGTCCAAGTGGTCGCTTCAGGCGAAGCAGTGAGTCAACATTCCAAACCAGTGCACTGCTTTCGGAGTTCACATTGGAGAAATTAGACGCAGATTGATTTATCGCTTTGCAGAGCTGCCGCAGGGGTAACGTTGAACTTCCAGTTGCCCGCAACACTAATTCAACATCCCATTCCCACACCGATAAATCTACCTGTGACCTACTGCACTGTTGTAAAAAAGCCCAATGAACGTTTGCACAGCAACACCTCCTCTTCCACCTGGACGCGTGTTGTCTATAAGTCTGCAGTCGGAGTGCGCGGCAATCATGGCCACCAGCAATCCTCCACAAATGAAGTCATCCTGCACCTTAATTAACCGTTCCTGTGACCTCCGCGAGAGGCACTCAAATGCGAAGGTAGTCCGTGTAACCAATTTACTGTGAACACCAGAGCAGAGCTGTAACGTGGAACGTCAGCTCTCGGATCAGCCGGATATTTGTGTTGTCTTCAGGTTTTCCGTTTCGGCTTTTGTAGGTAATGGACCAATCACTGTGGATGTGTGAATATCATCAAGTTTAGTACATTATGCCTTATGGAAAGTTGAAATTAAAAATATTCCAAGACATACAAGATTAACAGATGAAAAAAGTATATGAGACGATAAGTACGCAAGATATGGAAGCTTTCACCTTGCTAACCCCAATGGTTAGGTAACAGCTACAATGTTGTGGTAATTTATGTTTACTTTATCTCAGGAAAATGTGAAAGACTTCAGCGGAATTGAAATAAAATAAAGATACTCGAATGTTTGCATCGATGACGGACCTCGCTTGCAAATCAAACTGTTGAAGGAACCGCTTCCTCCTTGAAAGGCAGGCAATAACTTCGAGGAAAAGCGGAAGGTTGGGAGAATTATATTTCTCCAGCAATGTGTCAGGAGGTTCGCGATGGCACCATTGCCTTCGTTCCGCTTTAATACTTCCTCGTGTCTGTTAAACAAAGACTGGACATCAATTACGGTTTGAATATCGCTTTATTTCGTTCGATCACTTTCCCCATTCACCAAAATGACCTTGCAGAAGTCCGGACAGATCATGCAACCGGTTTATATTGAAATCTGGAAAGAGTTATCTCTGGTTTCACAAACTTAAATCAAAAATATGTGCAGCAATTATAAGCGACACACAGTAACCTAAAATCATCGTTTTATACAGCAAGTACATTCATCACAGAAATTGGCATTTTAATGTGAAAATTCTCGCATCCATTATATTCCCTTCACATTGCTCGTGCCATTGATATTTGTCAGCTACACCCTTCCTTTTATGCTCTTTTGTTATTTTCTCCCATGTATTATTGTGCAAATGTTTTGCTAAGTAGCTGTGTGTGTGTGCGTGCGTGCGTATGTGCGTGCGTGTGTGTGTCGTTTTTGTGTGCCTGTGTGCGTTGTGTGCGTGTGGATTTGTGTATGTGTGTGTTTGTATCCCTGTGTGTGTGTCTGTCTGTGTGTGCATGTTTGTGTGTGTTTCTGTGTGTGTCTATGTTTCTATGTGTGTGTGCCCACGTGTGTGTCTGTGTGTGTCAGCCCGTGTGTGTGTGTGTGTGTGTGTGTGTGTGTGTGTGTCCTTGTGTTTGTGTTGTGTTCTGAGTGTGGACGAGCATTTTCGAACATTTGAATGTACTTGCATGTCATTACTCTTTACTTGGCATCACTCGTTCCTTATCTGAGTGTACAGCAAGAGTCATTCATTCTGTTACATCCTGCTGAAATCTGAAGAAGCTCTTGATTATGTGTGTTTCCGTTCTTTGTATAATCTTCTGCCTGGTGTGGCTCAGCTCTTCTACCTGGTCCATCTGTAACACCGTCTTCATTATTCTCTTGCTGTCCTCCGCCAGACCCTGCAGAGCCTTCTCCAGTAACGCGGTGATTGTGTTGTAGGAGCGCCTGGTCGATATGCCCTGGCCTGTCAGTGGCACGAACTGCAGAACGGTGTTCTCCACTATCTCCTCTCCTGCCATCTGTAGTAGCTCCTGCAAGATGCTGCTGAGGGTAAATTCTCGCGGAAATATGGACTTTAGTCCTGCCTTCAGCTCCTCGATCTAGTTCCCAACCATGGACCCAAGTGTCTTGAGGGTATCTAATGCAAGGGAGGTACAGTGAGAGGAAATGTAATAGAACAGCAAGGGAACGTCACAGAGAAAAGCAACCCCTGGGGTTGCCACAGTTCTGGCTGATGCCAATGTGACAGCAACCTTCCAAATTTCAGCCAACAAGGCGTCTTTCTTCTTCTCGATTAGTACGACACGAGGTTCCCCAACACCCGCAAACAGACGCTCCGCTTCAAGGCAGGAAGTTCCCTCTTTAGCATGTGCTGTCGTTTCTCGAAGTTAAACTTATCTCGATGCAAGCTGGGGATCAGAAATATGTGCATAGATTCCAGTACCTCTTGCTTGGCACGCTCACCGGAAGTGTTCTGGAGCTATTATTCTCGTCGTACTGGCTTTCTTATTCTTGTTTCACAGACTCCAGTTCAGGGTCTATTTTATTTCTCACAAAGTAGCATTTCTCCTTCTGCTTCTGAATTACCTTGGCCAGTTGCCATGTGTTTTCTTCAAACTGATCACCACTGAGGACAATGAAGCAATGTTACCTGTGAAATGTTCTCTTCTTTAAGTAGGCGTCGGCTTCAAAGTTGCTGGTCTGGATCCCAGGGAGGTCCCAGATACTGACTGAATCATCGCTGGTGAGCTGGACCTGTATCGGCTCCATTCCTTCTTCCTTGTCAGTCGCTGACGCCAGACGTCCTTTGACGACCGACGCGCCCAGAGCATTGAGCAAGGATGATTTCCCACCGCCCGACTCTACATCACTGCAATGTCAATTGTTGTAGTAGCTAGCTACATTTTCAAGCTCAGATTTCACCTGTTGAACAACCGTAACCTATCAGTCCATTCCGAAGAGAAATTTCAATTCGTTTCGTTGGAAACGGCAGCCATTCTGGGATCTCTAACTGGAGATAGAATGAGAAGAAACGTATGTTCAACTCTGAATTTACATTGCGTTGCACGTGTCAGCATCAACGGGAAAATTCGCAAAATATTTAGTGTCAACTTGTGCCAGTTGTCCCTGTCAATTGGGCTGTGTGCAGTGAGATGGACCTGAACTGGAAACTGTTGCCACAGTATGTGTAATGAATTTATCTGTAGGAACTGAATGCAAGACAAGTTTTTTTTCACTGTACCTAGGTGCTTGTGATAATAATAAACCAATTCCAAATCCAGTGTTGGACACAGTGTCTTCACCTCCGCGGGACCCACCCGTTAGAGTACTCACACTCACTGAGCATGATCTATTGGAAGCTGATTTGACAGCACGTTAGACACCGTCTTCTTTCTCGTTTTTGGTTGGGCTGTCACAGTGCCTTACACCCATCGTCATTCCTCACCCCATCCTTCCCAGCGGAACAGGCAGATACACTGAGGTAGAGACACTGTCCTTTCTCTCACAGCCTCCAAGAATTATACTTTACCATACACATCTTTCCGCCCACTGCCGCCAGGTTACAGGGCAGGTGACAAACCAAGTCCTTTTCGCATTTGGGACAAACTGCCACTGTTCTTCTCACACGTTGTTACACTTCATCACCACCAAGTTCCAGCGTCACGGCGCCGCAACCCCAGCATCCGAAACCACCGGCAGTTCTGTTATCAGGGAAGGGAATGCAGTACAGTGGATAATACAGTTTTCAGGAAAACGCGTGTATAAACGGAACTTCGCAGAATGCCAAACAGCGATCACTGGAACACTAGAGTCAGACTCGCCCTGCATAAAATAAACGTGCTTGTGGCAGAGAGTATCGCGTGGTGAGAGTGGATATTCACATAAATGACTCGAGCTTTGAATAACCGCATAGTTCAGAACTTCCCGTTGAATTTGTATTCCAATGTCTCGCAAACAATGGGGGTGTGAGCAGTCGGCAGCGGAGAAATTAGATGTGCCAGGAAAATGGGGAGAGAGCTGAGAGCTGGTCTTTGTCTTTCACCATCAGCAGGACACTGCGCCTGCCCTGCAGGTTATCCAATACACATCCTGCAGTTACCTGTCTCAGACTTTCCGACAATAATTCAACCAAACAATCCTGAACTTCCCTCACATAAGGAGGCCTTGCAACGCAAGACTTTTTCTCCACATGGTCTCCTCATGTGAGGGAACCCCTGGGGCAGTCGGCACTCACTCCTCAAGCCGTGAGAGATGTTGACGATGATGACGTCGACACACCACAAACAAAGAAATGTGAACTAATTTTAAACGGAGAACATTTTCTTACCGATCTGGAGCCTGGAAATCTGGTTGCTCTGGAACTTGATTTATTCCTTGCAGATGGTGGGATTGCGAAGAGAAGATGTCTGTTGAATTATGTTTCGTTGAGTATCCTCTCAATCCTTCTCAAAGAATAAGCGAATAAAACACACCGCAATGATACTTAATGACCTTTGAATTTCACTTTCACATCAACAATATCTCGACATTTTACGGTGCGTTGTTTATAATCTGCAGGAGCGAACAATTGGAGGTTCTGGTTAATAATTATCTGTGTGTGCTGGCTATTATCAGTAAAGCAATGGTGTTGCCCGACACACCTTTACGGTATAAGAATCTCGTTGGACTTTGAATCACAGGTATTGCACAAGCAGATGTATCCGCCTCTCGTAAAGTCTGAGGTAAAAAAAAACATTGGAACTGGAATTGGTTTATGATTGCCACTTGTACCGAGATACAGAGGGAAAACTTGTCTTGCGTACCGCTCATACAGATCAATTCATTACACAGTGCATGGTGATAGTACAAGGTAAGACAGCAGAAGGCAGAATTAAGTGTAACAGCTGCAGAGAAAGTGTTGTGCACGTAGACGATAAGGTGCAAGGTCATAATGGGGTTGATTGTGATGTGAAGAATCCATCTTATCTTACAAGGGCACCATTCATTAGTCTAAAAACAGAGGGATCGAAGCTCTCCTTAAGCCTGGTGGAACGTGCTGTCGGGATTTTGTATCTTCTACCTGACGGGAGAGGGGAGAAGAGAGAATGTCGGTGTGCTGGGATCATTGATTAAGCTGGCTGTTTTACCGAGGCAGTGAGAAATGTAACCAGAATCCATGGAGTGGAAGTTAGTTTCCGTGAACTGCTTCCCTGAATTCAATTGTTTCCATGACCTTATTCAAAGTAAATACAAACGAGAAGTATTCATTGAAGATCTCGTCCATCTTCTCCGGCTTCAGAAATAAACGACAACATTGGTCTTTCATGGACCATGTCCTCTCCCTGTTCACCCTTTTACTCTCAATTGATGAATAGAATCTCCGGGGATTCTCATTTACATTACCTATGAAACCTCCCTCGTGTCTTCTTTTTGCCCTCCTGATTTCCCTCCTAAGTGTGTTCTCCATGCGCTGTACACGGCAGACATTCTCGTGATCCCAGATATCCATACCAGACTTATGTCTCATTCCCTTTCCTTACAAGATCCTCCTTATCCTTTGTCAACCGGGATTCCCTCTTCCTGTCAGCATTGCCCTTCACTCCAACAGGAACACGAGAGTTGATTTGCACATGCCCAGCCTGCCCTGTATTTCACAACTCCCATATTCTTTTGCCTCGGTTCTTTCGTCTCCGTTCTCACTCTCTGGCTGCTCCCATTCATTCATTAACCAGACAACCTTAATTACAGTCGATCCCCACAGCCATGGCCTGATGCATGTTCTAGAACCGAAACGTCGTCTATTCCTATTCCTTCACAGATGCTGTTTTACCCGTTGAGTTCCTCTTGCAGTTTGTTTATTTTACCATGGTCGCCCTGGTTTTACCCTATCAGATACATCCCACTCCCCCTCCCTCACCACGGCATTATCTGCGTTATTTGTATCCTGTTCAGTTCTGTAGACGGATCTCGGGCCTGAAACGTTGACGCTGATTCTCTTGCCGCAGCAGCGGCTGATCTGCTGAGCGTATCCAACTTCAAGTTCTTACAAGGAATCTGGAACTGCAGTCGGTCTGTAAATAGGCTCTTTCTTTGCTGACTGAGTATTTGCAAAAGCGTGTCGATTTCCTCAAGCGCTTCACTTTTTGTCTCTGTCTCTCTGTCCCTCTGAAGGTGTGACTGAGTCAACTACGATCACATTTAAGTCGGGTTGACTTTCACTTTCACATCTACAATATTTGCACATGTCATTGATCTGGCTGTCTTGTTTGTTACCTACAGATGTGAATGGGGGAGGTTCCAGTTAATTATCAACGGCAAGCCTGGTTATCATGAAGAAATGTATAGTATTTGACCCGTCATTGGACTGGAATATCGTTGGAATTAGATTTATATAAATTTTCTGAACAGTCCTAACGGCTTCTCTGCACGTATGGTACCATGATATGACTAGGTATCATGCCCCATTTGATAATCAAGTGACGGGGATGTTCGCTGAGCTGTCCTGTCGTTTGGAGCAGTGACTTGCGGTTTTTAACACTTCTTCTGCCCCATGTGACGGGTAATGAATATTCTTTCCATCCAATAAAATTTTCTGTTCTCGAACAGAGGCATCTGATTGCAGGATGTACTGCATATATCACCCTTTCTGGGACATGACTTCAACTGTTCTCACGCAGGGCTGTCAGATTGCAGCATGTACTACACACTTTACCCTTTCTTGGATATGTTGTTAACTGTTCTGCACACATTACACTTTCTGGGACATGGTCTCAAGGTACATTATGTGGAACTTCTATTTGCTTCTGTGTTGGAACACCACAGTATGAAGAACAGACTCGTCCTCTTGGACCGGTGTCACTGGCTGTTCATGCACAGCTCTTTCAACCTCAGGGACCGGGTGTCAATGTGTGTCAGAAACACTGTCCAATTGAGAATTCCTGCATTGAACACAACATAGAACAATGACATACAAGAACAGGTCCATCGGACCACGATGACTGCACTGACCATGATGTAAGATTAAATCCATGCCATGTACTTGTACACGGTCTATATCTTGTTCCACTTCTTTTCATGTACCTGCCCAAATTCCTCTAAAACGTTGCTCTCGTATCTACTTCCACAACCTCCCTTAGAACCAACTTCCACTCGGTGTAATAAAAAATCTCGTAAGTCTTCATCCCCTCTCACCGTAACACTGTGCCCTCCAGTATTTGATATTTCCATACTGGGTTAAAACCTCTTTCAACCCTATCGAGGCTTCTCACAATTGTCTAAATTTCTGTCAGGTTATCACTGAGGTTCCGATGTTCCTGAGGAAACAAAAAAAAGTCCAACCTCTCCTATTGGTACTTCTCTCTAATTCAATCAGAATCCTGTTGATCCTTGTCTGCACCTCATTACCTGCTCTCATTAGACAACCAAAGTTTCACACAATAATCCAAATGTGGACGAACAAAGTTTTATACAGCTGTAATATAACTTTCCCACTTTTATGCTCAACACCCCAATCATGCCACGTGCTTTTTTACGGGAGACAGTATACTGGTGTATGTTGCGGGGGGTCTGGTCTAGCGGTAGATATGAGGAGGGTCCGAGAGGTTCCGCAGGGGAGTCCGGCAGAACAGCTGCACTGACCTTGTTTGAGGGTTTGATGAGTGGAGATTTGTGCAGAGTGAATGGAGTCCTGGGTATTCGGAGGTGAGGATGGAGTGTGAGAGTGCAGTGAGCACGTTGAGGTGGTTGACATCGCGACGGAAATTGCAGATGAAAAGATCCAAAGAGGGGAGAAGGCCCGAAGGCGTGGCCCAGCAGATTATTGAAGACGCAGTGGAAGCAATCAGTGGGGTGTAAGGACTCCTTGGCAAAAAAAAGCACACGGAATCGGAAGTGACGCAAGAAGAGCTCGACATGACCATTCCGAGCTCGTTGAGTTGCAGGCGCAAGGGTATAAACATGAGGCCTTTGCTGAAGACTGGTCTCTCAGCATCAGACAGGGGAGGTCGGGGGATCGTGCAGACATGTCAGGGGTTGGAGTTGTTGCCAAGTGTGGGATCACAAGAGAGAGAAAAGGGTAATGAATGGGGGAAGGGACTCAGAGTGAGATGAATGTATCGGGTGCTGAGGGAGAAGAGGGGATGATGATGAGAGGAAAAGTGTCGTGTAAGGGCTGGAATAGGGACTCAGAGTTTGGAGTCTGTGGTGACAACGGCGGCAGGGGAAGGAGGACTAAGACCCGGCAGAGCATTGAAAGATGTGTCCGGGTGGGAGAACGAGGTCGTACCGGCGGAATTTCTGGAGCTTGAAGTTGTTTCCGCTCATCCCTCGCCACGAACCACTTCGTAACCCCTGGAACTTGCCACTGCGAGCGCAGGAGGTGCAACAGGTTTTCAAAGGGTTCCTCCCTCACCACCAACCAGGGAACTCAACAGCCCTTCCAGATGAGGCAAAGATTCACGTGCACCTCCTCCAACCTCGTCTGGCATTTGCTGCTCCCGATGTGGCCTCCTCCACATCGGCGAGACCAAGCCCAGACGAGGCGACCGATTCGGAGGACACCAGCGCTCTGTTCACAATGGTAATCTCAAGCTCCCGTTTGCATGCCATTTCAATCCCCATTCCCATTACCACACCAACCTGTCCATCCTCAGCTTTATTCATTGCCAGTGTGAGGTCAAAGCAATAGGGGGCATAACGACTCATATTCCTCCTGGGTAGACACTAAAACAGTGGTTAAACAGTGATTTTTAAAAAAAAATGTAATAATTTTAGCAGAAATCCCTTCCTTAGCGACAGACCACCAAAGCTCTACGCCGCTGAAATCGTGTTCGCTAAACTGATTGCGGAAACCAGTGCTCAGGTGACTCGCCATTGGAAACAGCACTGGGCTCATGTCTGTCCAGAGGAAAGACACAGCTGCCAGGCCTCTGGCACTGAGTCTGGCTCTGTGGCTCAGAAAGGGAAGCGGGAGGGAAGAGGGGTGCAGTATTGAAGGGGGATTCATTAGTTCGTGGAAAAGATGAGAGAATCTGTGGAAGAGAACCAGGCTCCCGATGGTATGTTGGTTCTCTGGTGCCAGGGTCAGAGACGTCACGGATTGAGTCCAGATCATTCTTAAGGGGGAGGGTGAGCAGCCAGAAGTCGTGATGCACTTAGGTACCAATGCATTAGGAAGGAAGTTTGATGAGGTCCTGCAAAATGAGTTTATGGAGATAGGTGTTCAGTTAAAACACGGGACCTCCAGGGTGGTGAACTCGGGATTGCGACCCGTGCCATGTGCTCATGAGTCAAGAAACATGAAGATCGTGCAGTTTAACGCGTTGCCAATGAGATGGTGCAGGAGGCAGGGCTTCATATTTTTGGATCATTGGTCTCTCTACCAGGGCAGGTGGAACCTCTACAAACGACAGTTTGCACCTGAAATGAGGAAGGAAACGATATCCTTGCAGGACGATTTGCCAGTTCTGATCGGGGGTGGGGGTTTAAAATAGACTTGTAGGGGGTGGGAACAAGACTGGCCGGGCCACAATGGAGTACCTGTGGGTAAAGTAGACGTTAAGCCTACAGGAAGAGACAGAAATCGACAGGTTGATGAGCATGGTGGGTCTAATATTCTGAGATGCGTCTATTTGAATGTGCGGCGTATTGCAGGTAAGACAGATTTACTTAGAGCATGGATCGGCACGGGAAATTGTGATGTTGGAGCCAATAGTGAGACTTGGTTGCAGGAGGGGCAGGAAAAGCAGCTCAATGTTCCGGGTTTTCGTTGTTTTGGACATGATAGAGAGGGAGATATTAGAGTGGGTGGGTGGAACATCAGGTAGAATGTCACGGCAGTGCTCAGACAAAACGTACTGGAGGGCTCGTCAACTGAGCCAATATGGGTGGAACTGAGGAATAAGAAAGGGATGACTATATTATGGACCTCCCGAACGTCAGCGGGATTTAGAGGAACAAATTTGTGGACAGGGAGCCGACAGTTGAAATAAAAATAAGGTTGTGATGGTAGGTGATTTTAACTTTCCACATACTGTCTGAGAATCCCATACTGTAAAGGGGTTGGATGGGATAGAGTTTGTCACATGTGTTCAGGAAAGTTTCGCCAATCAGTCTGTAGAGGTCCCAACTAGAGAAAACGCGAAATTGGAACTGCTTTCAGGGATCGCCACAGGGCCGGTGACAGGGGTGTGTGCTGGTGAACACTTTAGATCGAGTGATCATAATTCCATTGGTTTCACGATAATTATGGAGAGGGACAGGACGAGTCCTCAGCTTAAGATTCTAAATTGGAGTAAGAGCAATTTGGATGGGATCAGAAGGGATCTGTCAGGTGTGCATTGGGAGAGGTTGTTTTCTGGAAAAGAGATGCCTGGTAAGTGGGAGGCCTTCAAAAGTGAAATCTTGAGAGTTTTGAGTCTGTATTTTGCTGTTCGAATAAAAGGCAAGGCTAACAGGCTTAACAAGGCTTATTTTTCTTTCAACTGTCAGCTCCCTGTCCACAAATTTGTTCCTCTAAATCCAGCTGACGATAGGGAGGTCCGTAATATAGTCCAATTAACGTGGTCATCCCTTTCTTATTCCTCAGTTCCACCTATATTGGTTATTGAGGGATATTCGGGCCGCCCAAGTAAAGAAAAAGAAGATGGTGCATATCAGGTACAGGCAGTTAGGGTCAAATGAGGCGCGTGAGGAGCATAAGAAAAGGAAGAGAACACTTAAGAGAGAAATCCGTCGGGCTGAATGAGGACATGGGTTTGTCTGACAGTGTGAAAGAGAATCCCAAAGGTTTCTATAGCTATTTTAGGAGCAAAAGGTTAACAAGGGACAAAGATGGTCATCTCGAAGATCAGCGTGGTCATCTATGCATGAAGCCGAAAGGCAGGGGGAAGAGCTTAAATGAGTTCTGCATCCGTATTTCCCCTGGAATCAGACATAAAGACCATGGAACTGAGGCAGAAGAGTACTGAGCTCATGGACCTAATCCAGTTCACGGAAGAGAAGCTGCTGGCTGCCTTGATGCGAATGAAGGTGGATGAATCCCCAGGGGCAGACAAGGTGTCCCATCGAACCTTGTGGGAGGGTGGTGCAGAAATTGCAGGGCCCTGGCAAAGATATTTAAAACGTCCTTCCCCACAATTAAGGAAGCAGAGCACTGGAGGATAGCTGACGTTGTTCCGTTGTCCAAGAAACGATCTAAGAATAAGCTGGAAAATTATAGGCCGGTTATTCTGACGTCAGTCGTGGGTAAATTATTGGAAGGTATTCGAAGGGACAGGATAAATAAGTATTTGGATAGACAGGCCCTGATTAGGGGCAGTCAACGTGGCTTTGTGTGTGGTACGTCATGTATAACCAATCTTGTAGACTTCTTCGAGGAGGTTCCCTAGTAAGTCGATGAGGGAATGGAGGTGGATGTTATCTACATGGACTTTAGCAAGGCCCTTGACAAAGTCCCATTTGGGAGGTTGATCAAGAACGTTAAGTCACTTTGGGTTCAGGATGAATTGGCCAATTGGATTCAACGTTAGCTTTGCGGGAGAAGCAAGAGAATGGTAGTAGATGGTTGTCTCCCTGACTGGAGGGCTGTCACCAATGGTGTGCCGCATGGATCGGTGCTGGGTCCCTCGTTGTTTATCATTTATTTTAATGATTTATATGATAATGTGGTGAACTGGATCCGCAAATTTGTGGACAACACCAAGACTGGGAGCACTATAGACCACGAAGAATGGTATCATAGCTTGTAGGGTAATCTTGACCAACAAGGAAAATCGGCTGAAAAATGGCAGATGGAATTTTGTGCAGACAAGTGTGAGGTGATTCACTTTGGAAGGTCAAATCAGGGTAAGATTTACACAGTGAATGGTAGGGAACTGAGGTGTGCTGTAGAACAAAGTGACTTGGGAATCCATTGCTCCTTGAAAGTGGTGCCAACAGGTAGACACAGTCTTGGAGAGAGACCTTTTGGCACTTTGGCCTTCGGAAATCAGGGCACTGAGTACAGGAGTTGGGATGATATGTTGAGGTTGTACAAGACGTTGGTGAGGCCGTAGTTGGAGTATTGTGTGCTGTTCTGGTCACCTACTTCAGGAAAGAAATCAGTGAGCTTGAAAGAGTGCAGAGAAAACTTACAAGGATGTTGCTGGAATATGAGAACCTGAGTTCCAGGGAGGGTTGAAAAGGTTAAGACTTTTTTGCCCTGGAGCGCAGGACAATGGGGCGACATCTTATCGAGGTTTACGGAATTATGAGGGGTCTAAGTAGGGTGAATACATGCGGGCTTTTACCGCAAAGGTTGGGTGCGATGAGAACGAGAAGACATTGGGTTAGGTTGAAAGATGAAATATATTGGGGAAGTCTAAGGCGGAATTTCTTCACATAGCAGGTGGTGGAGTGTGGAACGAGCTGCCAGCGGAAGTGGTGGATACAGCATCAATTGTAACATTTAAGAGTGGTTTGGATCCGTTCATGGATGGGAGGGGTTTGAGGGATCTGGCCCGGTTGCAGGTAGAGAGGACTATTTGAAAGATCAAATCGGCCTGGATAAGATGGGTCGAAGGGCCTGCTTCTGTGCCGTACTACTCTTTGACTTTATGACTCCATGTCTGTCCAGAGGATTTGCTGCAGGAAGAAGCACGTTCACAGATTCATTCCAACATCTCGTAACTGGCAACATCGATATTCATAGACACACCCCAGACACCACACCATGAAACTACGGTTGTGATGGACAAGACATGTTGTGTTGGAAACAACACCTCTACGCAGTCCGCAGACAGGTGTCAATGGGCGACGAGAAACGGAATCCCCAAAGCTCCAAATTTACCGGCAGCTGCTGAGGGCGACGTTGCGGACAGCAAAGGGAAAGCGTTATTGTACTGAAACGAAATCGTGCGCGTTTGCATTTCATTTCCTTTTATCGTCATTAAACAAAGCTTTTCGCACTGCCCCAGTCCGTAGCAAATATATTGGCCGTGAACAAGAACAGAACGTTGAATTATCACATCACTCTAATTCCAAAGTTTGGGTGCCGGGTTATGATTCAATCTCATTACCAGCTAAACACTCAGATCTACCTGAGGCTTTGTCCTGGATCTTGTGCACCATTGCAGTGCACAGGATTTTCTGGGTGTAAGCCAAGAGACGCATCTGAAGTTTGGTCTCAGGTGAAATGCGATATGAGATGCTGCTGAGATCTAATGCCGAAATTCCTGCGGAGTTTTCTTTTAATACATTTTACCATCATTCTCCACGGTAATTTTATCCCATTCTTACAGCTCCTGCCTGAAGTTAGACTGAGTCACCACATAAATACAAGTGTTTGTGCAGCAGCTCAGCAACAGCAGCATGTAGCTGGTTTGGTCCGCGATGAGCATCAGGTCACTGAAACCGGTTGAATTATAGCGCTTTATAATTTGCGTTAACAGAAAAACGACAAAATACGTCATCCAAAGCAGTATGAAGTTGCAGGATACAGCAAATGGTAAAATCCTTCTGCTCTCCATCTCGGTATCATTGCGAATCGCATGATTCTTGCTGCTTCTTACCCTGTTCCTAGCTCTGCTGGCCGTTAAAATATGCCCCACGGTCAGAGCATTGAGGAGCGACATGAGGAACATTGGAAGTACAGGGGTAAGGATGTAATGAATCCACCTGCAAACTGTCCATGTGAGCTCAATATAAAAACTTACTTTGGTTTTACAGCCCCATATTACGCCGTGTACCGTCAGGTGAGGCTGATTTACGAAGTACCAGAGGATGTTTTTACAACAGGAAAGCAGACACACGATTCCAATAACCCTGACTGCAGTTTTTTCAGTGCAATATTTAGTCCGCATCTTCTGACAACAAATCATCACATATCGATCAAATGTGAAGGACAGCGTCAACCACACGGAGATGTCTGTGGCCGCATAACGAAGGACCATATGGGAGGAGCACACTTGAGTAATACACAGAAAAGTTTTGGGAAGTATAAGTCATTAATACGGAACAGGATCACCTCAGTGATAATGACCAACAGATCTGCTGCTGCCATGGCCACGAGGTAGCGAGAGACACATTTGGAGAGACCGCACTTTCCTCGAGACAGGATCACAACGGTGATCACGTTCGCTGTGATGAGGGAGCAATCAGAAACACAGACTAGTCAGACACCTTTTGATCGCAGATCCAGTTGATCGTACAATGAACAAATTCATTTTAAAATCGAAGAATAAAATTGACACGTCACTCGTAGTGGAATTGATCATTGGGAAATACTGAACACTCAAGCTTTGTTCAAAATATCGCATTGACAAAAGTAGCAATGCGTAACTAATGCGTCAAGGAGTTCCCCTGGAGACTCTCAGCCGCAGATATTTGTGAAGTCCGGAGAAATAAAACCAAAATATTTGGTGAAAAATTGAAATATGAAGACCTAGAGTGAGAAAAAGCTGCTGGGAACGCCGGAGTTGTGAACACTGAAGTCAATCCATGAGCAACAGTGGAAGGGGGATACAAGGCTTGGGGTGGAAGTGGTTCGGACTTCAAATATTTTTCCTCATGAAGGAAAATGGGGCACTTCAAAACATTTGTTCACTGGTCAAAATATCATGCTCTAAGACTGAGTTTACCAAAGGCGAATAGAAATGGTGTTCGCAGTGAACATCGGAACGAAGGAGCAATGTCCTTCAGTAATCAAAACTACACATGTCAAGTCCGAGCTCAAAAAAAAGACAAAAACGAAAAAAAGCCTTAACGATGTAAGTGGAGCTGATGAAGCAGCGCCTCTCTCGACGGCGTGTCACATTGCAGAAATGGACCACGCAAACGGACGAGGGTATTCTGAGTAAATAACTTCAGAATCAGTTTGACTGAGACGTGCGCGTTACATTGAGTGAATCTGAGGGAGAGAAAAGGCGGATATTACAGGAATAGGCAAAGGGCAGTAGAAGTGGGAGGTATCAAAATGTCTTCACAAAGGAAGTGGGGATCCGGTAGATTCAGGTCGTGATTGCGCCAGAAACCCGGGAAAAGATTAAAATCGTTGAGAAAGAGAAAGGCTACAGATCTGACGGTGTCTGCGGAGCGAGAAACATGGGCCAATGGTTCAAGTACATAACATTTCCGCTTACATTGTTTTCAGTTTTCTTGCATTCCACCGTGTGTTTTTGTTCAGGGTGATAATCGTTTGTAAAACGCGGGTGTGTCCTGCTTTGTTGCCTTTCCCTGGGCCTGTGGACATATCATTTCACATCATGTTGCACAGGTAGTTTCTACTGGAACGCCAGCTATTTTGCTGTTGATTTCAAGACACCAGACAGGCTGCGTTACAGATATGAGTTGGAATGCACGTGGAATATTTAATACTTTTACACACATTTGCTTCGTATAAATGTGGGTCACGATTAATGCACGTCCACAACCTTCCCGCAAACTCAGGACTGTTCCGCGGCCCCGCAGTGATACCCTTGACCATGGCACCAATGCCGCTGTCATCTCGGATGGTTAGATATTGTTCTGCAAACATAGTGCAACAGAAAATGCTTGTGGAAGAAGGTTTTCACCCAATGGCAGTGGTGGGATTCGAACCCACGCCTCCATAGAGAATGGAGCCTTAATCCAGCGCCTTAGACCGCTCGGCCATACTAGCGCACAACAAAACTTTCCTTTTCATTCATTGCACAACTGCGTTGATCGGCTGAGCATGTTAACCTTGGTAGATTTTTGCCCTCCGTGTGTGCTTTCCAACTCGCTCTCCCAGAACCTGTGTTGGAGGCTTGATGTGTTTTCCCTTTTTCAAACCCATTCAATATTTCTTCAAAACAGACCGGAGAGAGCAGTGCTAAACGATTGTCAAGTCAGACTGCAGGATGGCAGACCACGGGGTTTTCCAGACATCTGTTTAAGGACACTAATTTTCGTGAATAATCTCAGTTTTGACATGGGTCTGTCGGGTTAAACTTTCACATTTCCAGCGGATTCAAAGAGTGACCTCACCATCCGATATCCCTGTGTTGTCACGTCCAGTGACCTTTGGACAAGCACACCAAGAGGTTCATGAAGTGTTTCTCAATGTTTTTCATCCATATGAAGAAATCTCTGCTTCCACAGCCCAACATTGCAAATGAAATCACTGAGATTGGTCACGATTCTAGAAAATCTCTTCTCAACCGTCTCTGGGATATGAACAATGGTTCTAAACTGCGCCAAAAGATAGGTGAACAAACATCCAATATTGTCCGAAACTCATGTTATGAAGACTTCACGATTCAATATCGTTTGCTCGCTGTTGCCTTTACAGCAATCAGCAAAAGATGCAACGCACCAGAAACTGCTCCGTTAGCACTCCTCTGCCGAGTGCCTTCGGAGTCGACGTTTTTCATTTCAAGAAATAATGAAGAGTTTCCGGGTTTCTGTGGGGTTTAGGTACCAGGTAACCTCGACACTTGTGCATTATGAGGCGACAGATTTCGCTGATTAAAATTGACATTATTTGATGAACTAAAGAAGACGTACCAACAGGAATAAGGACACTCAGGTCAGTCACCCAAGAAGGTCACGGGTGATCAGATTGACGGCTGAACTCCTCATTCCTGCCTTTTCCCTTTCCCACCTTTCACTCCAGCTGCTCAGATCATTCTATTTGCCCTTTCCCCCCTCCAGTGCCTCCCTTTCGCTCTCACCTGGATCCTCAGTCCGTGTTGAGTGAACAACCCAATTATTTCGAACAATGTTCTGGATTTCAAGATTTTCCACACCATCCCGTGACGTCATCACCCAGTCGAATCCTCACCTTTTTTATCATTGCAACGAGAGCAGAAAGATACCGACTCTGATAGGACTCTAACCCACAACTTTTGAATTATTTGATCACGTATCAGTAGAAGTCCAGCACGCTATCAATTGCGCCACAGAGCCACAGTCACCCACTGTGGTGCATATAGATAAAATCACTAAAGAGCAAATTGCAAATTGTCAAAGTTGTGAAAAGTCTCGTGCCGTCTCTTTATTTTTTCACTGAAGAAGCAGCAAATCCAGTCCCACAGCTTCCATCCAATTGCAGCACCGGATTCCTCAATGACAGTTTGCAAACAATTGAATGGCACGAATTTCTGATGAAGCATTTTACCGTCTGGTCAGAGAGACTCGGTTACGTTTGTCCTCCCTTAGAGGGCGTCGTGGTGAAAATCTTCTCCGGAAGCAGTAGTATTTCGGGGTAGAGGCCGTGAGCAGTTGTCAGCGTGAGGTCACCGTGAACACACTGCCGCCTCCTGCACGCTGACGGCAGAATTCGGGAATCCTTTCAAATTTCGCAAGGATTGAACAAAAATTCAGAATAGAACCCACAATGCGTTACTGCTTATGGTCCCTGGTCTCTGAGTTATAGTGTTTTCACCCTCCCTGATGAAACCCGGGTTAACATCTCTGAATGGGTGAAGATTATCAAATCGTTCCCTGAAAACCGTATCCTGATTCGACAGTTATCAGTTTAAAGACGGAAATAGACGGAAAATCTCACGGACGGCGAATGACATTCCCTGATAGTGGATGGAGATACCAGACTATTGAACAGTGGTTGAAATGGAAAGACCTCTGAAGAAGCAGCAAATTAAATTTACTTGGCCATGACTGCAGAACACTTGATCATTCAAGAGGAAACTACAGAGGAAAAGCGTGTGTAAGAAAAGAGGAATCAAACAGTGTTCTCAGGAGACAAAATAACTGAAAACTATTGGATTGCGAGCAAGGTGGTCGAGAAAATGCTTCTCAAGCCCAGGGTGGAAGGAATACCTCCTGAGCTGACGTTTAAGTTGCCACTGATTTCAGTAGCAAGACAGATTTTCATTAGAAGTAAAACGGCTTAGTATCAGGTAAATTACACGTTCGAAGTCTAGAGAGTTTTTCATTGTGCGACCGAGCCCAGACATTAGCTCCGGGTTCAATCCTCACCTCGTACTGCCGGGGTGGATTGTGCCGTTCGCCCTGTGACTCTGTGGATTTCCTGCAGGTTCACCGGTTTCCTCCCATGTCCCAAAGACGTATGGGTTGAGAGCTTAATTGTCCGCCGTAAAATGTCCCAGTTGTGTATTTGACCGATTGAATCTGGGGATAATGGACAAGAATGTGGTAAGAAAATAAATAAAGATTGATGTGTATTGAGAAATGCTTCTTCCGAACTCGGTGAGCCGAAAGGCTTGTTGAGTGCTCTGTCCCTCTGTGAACCCATCACTGTATGGCTCGAAAGTCCAACCAGGGTGAATGATGTTCCTGCGTCGCATTTGGTTTTGTCTGCATCGCAGTCGCTGGGAGTATATTTCGGAACAAAACGGTGAGGACCCATTAAACAATAAACCAGCATCATCAGAATAATCATGACAGAAATCACAATTCTTGACCAATCCCCATGACGTTTTTTGTTAATGTTGAAACATATTAAAATAAATTAAAAAGCAGATATATTCTTGATCAAATGTGGAATTTTGCTGAAATAAAAGTATAAAGGAAATATAATGTGTGGAGGGAGAGGAAATTAAAGTTTAAGAGCGATCAGTGGTCATCGACACATGGAAACCCGCTGATTTTGACCAACGGAGAAATCCTGCATTCCTTGGTTTCCTTTCGGCGGCATGAAACAGCAAAGTATAGTTTTTTTGTCTCATTTCATTGTTTTGATTGTCTGGAAGTATGGAACTTGTGGTTAAACATTCATACAGAGGTGAGAGCTTGAAGTAGAGATTTGTTGTTTCAGCGTCCCCATCAGTGTTGAATGTCCAGGAGAAAATCTAAGCTCAGCGTCCCTGGGTGGGCTCGAATCACTAATCTTTCGGTTAACAGACGATGGCGCTGGCCGATTGAGCCACAGAGACAGCTGATGCCGATGTCTATCGACAGATAACAGGCAGCGACACAAATCAATAAACTAAATTCCGTTCCCCATTTTACACTTACCCTGCGAATTGACTGTACAAGGTTTCGAGAGCTTTACGTTGTTGTTTTTAATTGATGGATTACAATTAATTACAGTTCTATACTTTGACCTCCATGGATGCTGCGTGACCCGCTGTGTTCCTCCACCAGTTCGTTTCTTCTGCATGGTCACCCCGGCTTTACACTGTCATAGACATCCCACGCCCACACAATCACTGCACAAACTTCCTTGGCCGACTTTTCTGTTCTCTCGACGGATCTGTGGACCGTGACACCGGCTCTGTTCCCCTTGCCGCAGATCTGGCTGATCAGTGGAGTATTTCCAGTTTTCTTTGTGCTTGTCACCGTGGAAGCGCGGACGGGCAGAGCGATGTTGGTCAGCGGAGCGTCAGTGGGTGAGTCACACCGGTATCAGAGGGTTTGACAGTGCAGGAAGTGCAGTCATCAAGTGTGAAGCCGTGATCGTATAGTCGTTAGTACTCTGCGTTGTGGCCGCAGCAACTTCGTTTCGAATTCGTGTCACGGAAGATCGTCGTTTATACATTCGGCATTGAACACTCTGCCGAATTTCCGTCTTCTCTCAGGCTGTTTATTTCCCTCTGTCACCAACAGATTTCCCCTCGACACATGGAGTCAGTCGCCTCAGTTCGAGCTGAATCTTCCCGACAGATCAGCAGAGATGAGAATGTAAACGGGCTCTCTGGGTATTAATAAAACAACAAGATCGTGCCCATGGAGTGCACGATCCAGAACCAGCCGCATCACCTGAGCAACAGTGCAGGGTCTCGGCTTTTTGATCCAGCCACATCCGGCTAAGAGCTGCCTTTCCACGCAGCAGCACTGCCTGGGAGCCGCCTGCCGCTGACTGTCTTTATTGAAAGGGTCAATATTAGCGCCGCTCACACACTGACTCGAGACCCGTCTCTTCACAGACTCGCTCCGATGAAACTTTATTTAGCTGAGTAGGTGCTAACTCATTCTGTTTCTCACCGCTGCTAATGTAAAGTGTTCATTCCTGCGGACTGCAAAGCCGCTTGGATTGGACTGGGCCCAAATATCCTCAAAGTGGATTTCAATGAGGATGTGTAACATCAAAGAACGGGGACGAAACAGAAGACGAATTCTATTGTTAGTCGCAGTTCGGGGAGAAGGAAAATAGCAGAATATTTATTTATTTATCCGTCAGTCTCATTCTTTCTCTCTCTCTCTGTTACTGAGTGCAGATCCATCCCCAGCCAAATCACGAACTCCTGGTAATCAGTGAACATGCAGTCATTGTCAGAAATCGCCCAAGTTCTGAGGTCCCGGCATGTCTTTGAGTCCTGGGGGAATGTCACTATTAATCAGGGACAATATCACTTCTGCAGTCAGTGAGGACATAATGCAGGACTCATCCATTGTGTGGAGATGGGTAGAACTCAATTATAAGAAAAGGTGCAATGACTCTGATGGGATTAAACTATAGACACCAAATATGAAATGTGGATTAGAGAAGGGAGCAAAAACAGCAGCGCTGCTGTCATGGATGACCTTAACTTCGCCAATATAGACTGGGACCTCCTCAGGGACAGAGGTATGGACGGTGCTGAATTTGGTATGTTCACTCAGGAGGGTCCTCATATCAATATATTGGTACTGCAACGAGAATATTGAAACTAATGTTGGGAAATAAGCCTGTCCAGGTGACTGCCCTTTCAGGAACAGTAAACAAAACTCCTAAAGTTTAAATGTACCTCAGAATAAGGATCAGTATGTATCTCGCGTGAGAATATTGAATTGGAGCAGGTCAAATTACGAGAGTGTTAGGCAGGAGCTGGGAAGAGTTAATTATGAACAGCTGTTTTTGGGCAAGTCCATATCTGACATGAGGTGGGTGTTTAGAAACCAATTGTCAGTGTACAGAACAGGTATGTTCTAGTTAGAGAGAAGGAAAAGGATGACAAGGTAAGGGAATCTTGGATATCGAGAGAGGTGGTGACAATGTCCATCATGGTTGGCTTATCCAGAAATTGAAGATGCATAGAATCCACGGTGACTTGTCCGTTTGTACTGCAGCTCTTCGCTTATCCGCTATTATTTGTTTGAACATAGCGCGTCATATTTGCCATTTTGTAAATTGCTCGCACACTACGGGAACCATGTGAGTTCAAAAAATCAACGAACGGCTCCATTGTCTTGACAGCCAAGTCCACTAAAACTCTTGGATGGAGACCAATGTTCCGGTTGGCTGGTCAAACTTTAGACTCATTCAGGATTCCGATACCATAATCCCGATAGGGAAATTTGTATGTTCTAACTTCCTATCTGAAGTATATCATCGTGAAGACTGATGCAAATAACTGGTTTAAATTACCTGCCATGTGTTTCCTTTCCTGCCATCAATTTCTCAGTCTCGTTAACCAGGAGTCCAACATCACCTGAATCACCCCTCATTCCCCTATCTCCACAGACGCGCCTGCTGATTGTTTATATATTACCTTCCAGTTATCCCTCCTTATCAGTTTTCTCTCTCCTTTTTTGCCATTTAGTTACTCGAAGCTGTTCCCTGAAAATAAAGTCCAGTCTCCTGATCTGCACCAGTTTATAAACCTTTGTGTATGTTCCCTTCAGCTCCCTTTCTGACCACGTGTGGTTCGCTTCTTCTTAATGGCATGCACCCCCTCCCCACCCCGTCATCCTCAATGGCATGCACCCCCACCCCGTCATCCTTAATGGCATGCACCCCCCGACCCCGTCATCCTCAATGATATGCATCCCCACCATCCCGTCATCCTCAATGGCAAGTACCCCCACCCCGTCATCCTTAATGGCATGCACCCCCCGACCCCGTCATCCTCAATGGCATGTACCCTCCACCCCATCATCCACAATGGCATGTACCCCCATCTGTCAACCTGAATTAAACGCATTCAGTCATGAGTGGACCAAGTCTATGAGCTGCTCGGGAGTGGAATAGTTTTGGCGAATCCCATACTGGGCGTGGATGTGCAAGTGCTGCAGACACTGAGGTCGATGACACAAGGTGTCACTCTGCTTATCATTGACGGGAACCTGAGTGTTTCTGTTGTGGGTCAGACAAAGTTTGGGGGTTTGAGGCTGATAGAATCTCTGCTGTCGGTGACGTGACACAGTTTAGATTCGGTGTACATCTTAACTGATATCCTTCACAGTGAAATGCGAATAAAGCTATTGCCCACATCATGGGCATTGTCCCTGCCAGGTCAGGGTGACTGTTTGATCAGAACATCCAAGAACGAGTCAGATGTTGGAGTGAGAGACATCGGGGGAAATAAAGGGATATTTATACGGTCCGTTGGTTGGACGATTTGTAGGTCCGTTGTTGTCTCTGATCTGAGGCGACGTCTTTCGGTAGGATGAGGGACCAAGAAAGAAGTCTTTTGAGCTGGTCATTGTATTCGATTGGAAATAGATTTACTGGCGTCTCAAATAAATTTCAGCAGAGTGGCCAAGGGAGTTAGGTAGTCTCAAGTCATGTATATGACAGGCAGTGAAGGGATACATTTAGGTGAGCATTTTTGTTGACCTTCTGCTGTACTCAATGTTGGGTGGATCAAATACATAAATGTGGATTGTGCTATCAATATCCCAGGCCGAAAGGGATTGATTGAACTTGTTTGTTCACTTCCTCACAACAACAGTGGGCTAATGAGTTCCAAATGTCCCTCTGGACCCGTCCCATTCTCTAATAAAGGGGGAATCCTTCCATGTACCAAACCAGTGTCAGAGGAAGGATTACCTTCGATATTGACGGCAATTATCTCCACAAAAGAAACAAGATGTACTTTGATGTCAAGATACGATCTATATTTTATGATGTCTGGAAGATATACTATACTATCCTGGCTGTTTTCGGAGTCCCCGGGTAGGTCAGTGAACAGTCTGATTGTTCTGTGAATCATATTTAACTATGCGACAGTCATTTACCTTTGAAGTCCAGAAATATGGTGTTACGGACTAGATTACTATCGGTGAATGCCCCTTTAAGATAGTGTAGTGTGTGTGTGTGTGTGTGTGTGTGTGTGTGTGTGTGTGTGTGTGTGTGTGTGTGTGTGGGTGGGTGGGTGTGGCGTGCTTACGTCAACAGAAGATAAAGGACGTAATGAAGTTGTTGAAGAAGAGAGTCGAAGAGAGAGAGAAAAAAAAGAGAGAGAGAGAGGCACCAGCCTGCTAGTTTTCTCTATCGATGGATGAGAAACAACAACTGTGTCTGTCACTGCAATCCACGTATGGAAATTGGAAGTAATCCGGTGGAGTTCACTTTGTTGCTGACCTGTAGAGGGAAACAGGTATTTGTGTGGACGACCACGATTCGGATGCTTTTCGTGGTGAGGACGTCACTACCGTGTAAACACTGAGATGTCGTTTGGGTTCCATCGTGGAACATTTGGATTTCGTAATCTCTCTCTCTATGTTCTCTACATCTACGTCTTACCTTCAGACAACGGTGGTTGTTGAAGAAGCCTTTGCCTAAGTTTCACTTTATGGCTTGCTGAACTGAACTGAACTGAGCCATTCCTGGACTTGGAGTTTGGGACTTTGCCACACACACACGAAGAGTTTAGTTTTGGGGTTAATGTTCAAGGTTTAACATTTTTACTTCTAATATTCGAACATTTTTACTTTTATTTTTCTTATTGTCATAAGTATTGATTAATAAAATAGTTTTTAACACTGAATCATGACTCAGTGGGTATCCTTTGTTGCTGGTTCGTAAAAAAATTGGGGGGTCGTCCGGGATCGTACCCAGATTAACAAGTGTCATCGGGCATCGTTTCGCGATCCAATCCAAAGATTGAGGAGGGAGGTCTGTTTGAACAAATTGGGGTCTTAGTGGATGACTGATTGTGGTGGGTCTGATAAATTCTTTTTAATTGGCTTGTGTATGTGGAAACCAGCAACAATGGATACAGTTTTGAAAAAACCCACCCCTGGAGGATTGTAGGGGATGAGGAGACTGATTTGGTGAAAATTGCTGCAGAGCTACATCTTGAGGCAGTAACGCGATTTATGAGAAAGGCAGATATTCAGAGACTGATGGCTGGCCATTATGTGGAAAAGAAGGTGTTTCAGGAGGAGGTGTTAAAACAGTTTCCTGGAAGTGAACCAGCGATTTCTGAGGCACAGGT
This sequence comes from Pristis pectinata, assembly GCF_009764475.1. Classification (NCBI taxonomy): domain Eukaryota; kingdom Metazoa; phylum Chordata; class Chondrichthyes; order Rhinopristiformes; family Pristidae; genus Pristis; species Pristis pectinata. The sequence goes on along the minus strand of NC_067425.1, from coordinate 37,819,432 downwards.
GCAGACCGCAAAGATAGAGGCCAAACGAAGGAAACTAGAGTGAGAGGCTGAACGAAAGCAAACTGGGTTAAAGTTTGAAGCTGAATGGGAACGAGAGCTAACTCGGGTGAAGTTAGAGGCTGAACAGGAACGGGAACTAATTCGGTTGAAGTTTACGGCTGAGACAGAGGAAACGAAAGCTCAGATGGAATTGAGGAGGATGGAGCTGGATAGGGAGGAGAAGGAAAAACAGAGGCAGCATGAGTTAAAAATGAAGCGAAAGAGTTTGGAATCTGATTCTGATGATGGTTTTTCAGCCAGCGGGGAGGTTCAATTCGTCCCTCCTTTTGAGGAAAATCAGGTTGATCAGTGTTTCCAACATGTTGAGAAGGTTTCTGTGAGTTCAAATTGGCCAAAGGAAGGATGGGCTCTTATGTTACAGAGTGTAATTAAAGGTAAAGCTCAAAAAGCTTATTCTTCTTTGTTGAGGATGCAGCTGATTATACAAAGGTAAAACAAGCTGTGTTGAAAGCCTATGAATTGGTACCTGAAGTTTATAGACAAAAATTTAGAGACTTGAAGAAATCTGCAGATCAGACGTACATGGAATTTGCCAATGGAAAGAGAATATGTTTTGAACGATGTTGCATGGCCAAAAATGTAGTTGGGGATTATGATAAATTGACAGAATTGATGTTAGTGGAAGACTTTAAAAGATGTGTCCCAGCTGAGATAACAACATATTTAAATGAAAAGGAGGTGGAAACATTACAAGAAACTGCTAGCTTGGCAGATGGTTATGTTTTAACCCATAAACCCAAATGGGGACCACCTAAAACCTTTCAAAAGAGTTATAAGGACAATCCAGGTAAACCGGAGATTAAATTGGTAGGTAATCAAAAAGGGAAGGATGAAAAGAAGCCATGGCTAGAGAAGCCTGTTGAGCGTACTTGTTATTACTGTAAGAAACCTGGCCATGTAATAGCTAATTGTGCCCTTTTGAACAAAAAGGAAGCCGTGCCCAATGCTTCCTTTCAGGTAATTAAAAATCAAAAGGGTTTAGGAGATGTTGTTAAAGATCAGTCCTTGCCAGAGATAAAGGATGAAAATTTGGAGGAGGTGAGGAAGGAATTCCGTTCTTCGGGCTTTGTTTCACTGAAGTTCAAAGGGCTTTGTTTCACTGAATGATGGGTCACCCCAGGTGCCAGTGAAAATCCTTAGAGATACCGGGGCTTGCCAATCTCTCTTGCAGGACAGTGTTTTAAATTTTGGTGAAGAAACAGACACTGGTGAGGTAAATCTTGTGCGAGGTGTTACAGGCGACACCATGTCTGTCCATTTGTACAAGGTGATTTTAAAGTCAAAGTTCGTAGAAGGACCTGTCGAGATTAGAGCTAGTTCACCAGTGGAAGGAGTTTCTTCGTTATTGGGGAATGGCCTTGCGGATAGAGAATTTGTCCCTGTGGTACGGTTAACAACTAAACCAAGGATTGATGAGTCTGAGAATGATCCGAATGTTTACCTATCCTATGTGGTGACTCGAACTAGAGCTAAAGAATTAGCCAAGGCCGACAGTCCTGCGCAGCCTGATGTGGTTCCCTGTGACAGCCCTAAACAGGAAGAAATTATGATGACTTGTCTGAGAATTTTCTGTCTTCACTGGAGGATCAAAATCCTTGTAGTGAGCCTGAATTTAAAGATTTGTCTTAGTCGAGGAAAGAATTTATGGTGGAACAGACGTGGTGATGTTTTGTCGAACCTATCACACATGTCAGATGGTAGTTAAACCAAATCAAAAACCATCTGTGGCTCCGTTGAAGCCAATTCCTACTTTTGGTGAACCCTTTCGAAGGTGATTGTGGACTGTGTTGGCCCACTACCAAAGTCTAAGGCTGGAAATCAGTATTTGTTAATCATCATGTGTGCAACCTCTAGATTTCCAGAGGCAATACCCCTTAGAAATATTAAAGCCAAGACTGTGTCAAGGCTCTTTTAAAATGTTTTACTTTGTTTGGTTTGCCAAAAGAAATCCAATCTGATCAAGGCAGTAATTTTATGTCTAATTTATTTCAACAACTAGTGTATGAGCTGGGACCAAAGCAGATTGTATCATCTGCATATCACCCAGAATCTCAGGGAGCTCTGGAGAGATTTCATTCTACTCTCAAAAATATGCTGAACACAAAGGATTGGGACGAGGGTGTTCATTTACTTTTGTTTTCCTTTAGAGAATCAATACAGGAGTCATTAGGATTTAGTCCGTTTGAGCTTGTATTTGGACATCGGGTGAGAGGACCTTTAGAATTGTTAAGAGAACAATGGGTTAATGAGGAAGTGCATTTGTATCTGTTGGACTATGTCCAAAAGTTTAAAACTCGGTTGGAGAGAATCTGCCAGCTGGCGAGAGAGAATTCGAAAACCAGCCAGATAAGAATGAAGACATGTTTTGACAAACGTGCTCGGCTTAGGACAAAAGCTGTTAGTATTTTCCCAAGCCAAAACAATCCATTGCAATCTCGTTTTTCTGGACCATATATTATTGGATCCTGAGTAACTGATTTGACATATATAATAAAAACACCAGATAGACGCAAGAAAACACAACTCTGTCAAGTAAACATGCTGAAGCCTTATTATGAGAGAGATTCAGTTGTGGCCATGGTGGATAATATGAAGTTAGTTTCTAGAATGCCTGATGTTGATGATGAGGAAGGCCAATTTAGACCAAATATTGTTCCATTAAAACTAAAAAAACCAAAATATCCTGGAGAACCTTGAAACGAAGTTGGACCATTTACAAGTTTCGTAAAAACAAAAGATGAGAGAATTAATTTTAAAATTTAAAAATATGTTCCCAGATGTTCCAAACAGAACGTCGATAACTGCTCATGATGTTGACGTTGGGGATGCAAAACCAATCAAACAACACCCATATCGAATGAATGTGGAAAAGAGTAAACTTGTTGACCAGGAGATAAAATACATGTTAGAAAACGATATTATTAGACATTCTACTTCAAATTGGAGTTTGCCCTGTGTTGCTGTGCCTAAATCTTATGGAACTGTTAGATTTTGCACAGATTACAGGAAAATGAATGCTGTAACGAAGTCAGATGTTTACCCTATTCCCAGGGTGGATGATTGCATAGACAGAGTGGGAAAGGCTACATTTCTTACAAAGATTGACCTATTAAAAGGGTACTAGTGTGTTCCATTAACAGGTAGAGGAAGGGAGATTTCTGCCTTTGTAACCCCTTCTGGATTGTATTAATATAATGTATTGCCATTTGGAATGAAAAATGCTCTGGCAACATTTCAAAGAACGATTAATTCAGTGATTTATGGGTTAAAACATACAGATGCCTACATTGACGACTTAGTGACAGGGAATTATACATGAGAGGATCACATCTCTGCATTAGAAAGGTTGTTTGAAAAACTTTCCAAAGCTAACCTTACAGTTAACTTGGCTAAAAGTGAATTTGGCCATGCCACTGTGACGTATCGTGGTTATGTTGTAGGTCAAGGCACGTAGCTCCTGCTCAAGCAAAAGTTCAAGCAATATCTGAGTTCTCTGTTCCCACGGTTACGAGGACTGTTAGAAGATTTTGGCAATGGTTGGATATTATCGAAAATTTTGTAAAAATTTTGCTGATGTTGCTCTTCCCCTAACTAATCTCCTGAAGAAAGGAGTGAAGTTTGTTTGGACAGATCCTTGTCAAGAAGCATTTGAGAAGCTGAAAGCCATTTTATGCTACCATCCTGTGCTCAGATCATCTGACGTTGAAAAGCCATTTTCATTAGCAGTAGATGCCAGTGATGAAGCTGCAGGAGCTGTGTTGTTGCAGGAGGGTGACCTTGATGATATTGACCAGCCTGTAGCGTACTTTTCAAAGAACTTTAATGAGTAGAAAAAGAATTATTCCACCATAGAGAAAGAATTGCTGTGGCTTGTTTTAGCCTTGCAACATTTCAGTGTATATGTTTGCACCGCTCAGAAACCATTTACTGTGTATACAGATCATAACCCATTGGTGTTTCTGAGTCGAGTCAAAACCAACAACAGAAGGGTGTTAAACTGGAGTTTAATTTTGTAAGTGTTTGATCTCATGATAACTCACATTAAAGGCAAAGATAAGGTGATCGCTGATTGTCTTACCCGATGTTAAATGGGAAATATGTATCTTTACTAGTCTGATATTCTGTAATTGTGTAGCATGTTAATTATTAACATTACTAACTGTATGCGCAGTTAAGGTTTTTCGTGGAAAAAAATTCTTTTTAGGTGGGAGGTGTGTTACCGACTAGGTTACTATCGGTGAATGTCCCTTTAAGATAGAGTAGTGTGTGTGGGGGGGGGGCCGTGCTTACGTCAACAGAAGATAGACGTCATGACGTCGTTGAAGTCAGTCAAAGAGAGAGAGAGAAGGGAGAGAGACACCCGCCTGCTAGTTTCTCTATCGATGGATGAGAAACAATAACTGTGTCTGTCACTGCAATCCACGTATGGAAATTGGGATTAATCCAGTGGAGTTCACTTTGTTGCTGACCTGTAGAAGGAAACAGGTATTTGTGTGGACGACCACGATTCGGATGCTTTTCGGGGTGAGGAAGTCACTACTGAGACAACACTGAAGTGTCGTTTGGGTTCCATCGTGGAACATTTGGATTTCGTAATTACTCTCTCTATGTTATCTACATCTACGTCTTATCTTCTGACAGCGGTGGTTGTTGAAGAAGTCTTTGCTCATGTTTCACCTTACGGCTTGCGGAACTGAACTTTAAGGACAATTCCTGGACTTGGAGTTTGGGACTTTGCCACACACACACGAAGAGTTTAGTTTTGGGGTTAATGTTCAAGGTTTAACATTTTCACTTCTAACATTCGAACACTTTTACTTTTATTTTTCTTATTATCATAAGTAATGATTAATAAAATAGTTTTTAACACTGAATCATGGCTCAGTGGGTGTCTTTTGTTGCTGGTTCGTAACAATGGGAAGTGGATTCATGCAGTTTCTACTCTGAACGCGCCGCCATTCCTGACGCAGATCGGTGTAATCGGCCACAAACGTCCATTCTCGAATTTTCCATTATATTCTCATTTTATTTTGGAAGAGAACAAACCACCAGGCTGATTAGGGACAAATGAGGAATACTTTCTGGTGAGACTGAATTGGATCCATTTATCTCCCGCTCTATCGCGGTGCAAGTGATCGCCTTCCTTGTCACTTGGATACACAGAACGTTTGATCATGTTGTTGATGCAGGCAATGAACAGAACATTGACACGTTGCTCTCTTCTCCCTCTGATATGATTTGATTGAGACCAACACTTGCTGGGTTGTACTGCCTGTTTGCGCTGAGCCCTTGTATCCAATCGGACAGGTGCACTTGTGTCTCAGTGACCACGGGCGGGACTGGAATGTTAACTGATCGTATAAGAAAGGTTCGTGAGGAAAGTGTATATTGACAACACCCACCCTGATCCAGTATCTGTCACACTTTGTACTAAATCCCGGAATGTCCTGTACAGTTCACACAGTATTAAAATGTCCATTCTCGAATTCTTTGTTGATGCAAGTGTCCTTCCTCACATAGATCACATACACAACTGAGCAGATGGTATGTTTGAGCTGATATTCGTGGATGCAGAGAAAAACTGAAATCACACTACCGATTTGTAGGGTCTGGAGTAATTTGGGGACGTGGTTAATTCAATAAATCCAAAGGAATGAAACGTTTTCAGGTCCGTTCAGCTCAAGTCTTCGTACCTCAGCAGCAGAACCGACAATCTCACCGTCAGGGACGGATCCACTTTCATTTCAGCATTCAATGTGAATGTTGACAACAAACTCTGTGTTTGAACATTGAGGAGCACAAGCTCCTGTTCTCAATGTTGCTAAATGTTGGAGCGGGATTTAAATGTCAGCACTGTTACCTAATTTTACCTTTGGACGCTGTTTTTTTTCAAGACCTTTATTTCAGGACTCGACGGAAATGTTCACATTGTCCTCATTTTGTCCTGTTAACTTGCCTCCTCATTCGGTTTTCCCCACAGTTAACCTCGCGACCATGGTGGTCCTGTCCCGGTGGAAGTGTGGTCTCTCCACATGTGTTACCTGCTACCTGGTGGCAATGGCAGCGACGGATCTACTGGTCGTTATCTTTGATCTTATATTGCGGCAGATTCCGATTGTCCACAGACTGCGTTTTGTGAAGTACGTAATATTCACGCCGTACTGCTTCACGCCGTCACGGACTGTTCTGTCTGGTTCACCGTCACTTTCACCTTTGACCGATTTGTTGCCATTTGTTGCCAAAAGTTGAAATCTCGCTATTCCACCGAGAAAACAGCTGCTACGGTTCTGGGACCGGTGACTGCGCTGAGCAGTACAAAGAATATCTTCTAGTATTTTATGTACACACCTTGGTACAGTTTGGCGAATGCTCCTTGGTTTTGTCTTATTAATATCCGTGTTATAATCTCAATGAGTTGGACAATAGTTGAGTTTCTTCATTATGTTCTCACCCAGTATCTTTCATTTGTTTTGATTCTGTTCTTCAACGCTTTAACAGTCAGACACATTTTAATTGCCACAGAGCCCGCAGGAGACTCCGCGGACAGACAGGCGGAGAGACTCCCAGAGACCGAGAGATGGAGAGCAGTAAGAAATCCATAACATTGTTGTTTATCATTTTGGGAAATTTCATCCTGTTGTTGTCAGTGTTTACGGTGTACTCTATGTGGAACCGATTGTGGAATTTGGGGAATTATTCTGTTTATCTCCCCAGTTTTGTCACCGAAATAGGTTTTATGCTCCAGCTTCTGAGTTGCTGCACAAACACGTGCATTTATGCTGTGACACAGACTAAGTCAGGGAGCAGCTGAGGATTGTGTTGACATATCCTTTTCCTGTAATTGTAAAATTAATTCAATGACATTATGTCGTGAATAATTTCCAGCTTCAATCTTTCCTTTCATGTTATCTCCACCAAACACCCCACGGGAATCTGTGACATGGAGAGCGTGGGGAGTTTAACCAAATTTATGTTCAATTTGTTTTAGTGTGAAACACAACATTGTGGGCCGAAGGGCCTGTACTGTGCTTTAGTGTTCTATGTTCTATGTTTGAAACGTCCTCCAACCGTCTTTTACGACTATCTGAACAAAAATACATATACTAAATATGCAGCAAGATCAGGCCAGTTTCCGTGGAGAACAATCGTTTGTTCTTGCTGGTAAATAACGAAACATTCAATGTTTTCAGAAATCTCAACTGTAAAACGAATTCTTGCGAAATTGCACAGAAATCTGAATCGGCTCAAAGATTGTGTTACCTGCAGAACCTAGAAAAAAAAGTCACCTTTCTGTCAGGTTCTTCACCCCGACAAAAGTGGGGGACTGGAAAAAAATAAAATGTGATCAGTTCTGTACACCCTCCAATGGGGAGACGTTAATCCCTAAGGAATTAGAGTTCCGTTTCTACAGGCCACGTATGAACCAGCACGGATTTCTCAGAAGCTCACTTTGACTGACATATAATGAAGTCTCCGCCGACCGCGTGTAGTTGCGCTGTTTGAAAGACGTTGTGCATTAATACATTGCAGGAAAATACATGCAAACGAATGAGATATTGATGACATAGAGGAAAGTCTCCTCAGATTCTTGTGATTCCCTTATATCCTGGCTTGAATGCGACACGCTGGCAGTTACTACCAGGATCAACAGGGGACTGGGGATTGCATAGCTAAAATGACCAGGGTTCCAATCTCATGTATCCCCAGCTAATGGGATCAATCCAAGCTCTTTACTCTTACCTTATTAAATAGACCGGAGTCAATCAGCAAAATCAAACCCATAAATTGACAGAAATTCCCATCAGTGGAAACCTTGATCTCAAAGTCAGGAATCCAAAGTAATTTATCGGATTAATTCATGATGTGTCTGTACCAGTCCCCACTCCTCCTCTTTCACCACCATCCATCGACCTGAATAGCCCTTTCAGGTGAGGCAGAAATCCACATGCACGTGCTTCGACATTGCCAGTTGCGGTCGGTGCTCGCAACGTGGCCTCTGCTGCAGAGCATAGAATAGGTGCCCGCTTTGCTGAGCACCTGCACACTGTCCGCAATGGCCATCTGCAGCTGAAGTGTGAAGTCATCTCAAATCATCTTCCCATTCCCACACCGACGTGTCAGTCATCCGTCTGCTCCACTGACAGGGTGAGGACAATCGTAAACTTCAAGTATGGCACCTCATAATCCACCTGGGTGATCCACATGCCATCGGTACGAACGCTGACTTTTCCGATATCAGGTAACCCGCAACATCTGTGTTCATTGCTCTCTCTTTCTGACCCACCCTGATTCTCTCACCCACACCATCCTTCAAACCCATCCCATCCCATGCCCCGCGTTAACCAGTTTCTCTCCCATTTCCCACCTGATCCGAAATGTCCATCATGCACACGCTGAACTCAATGGGTCTCCTTTTCTCTCCCAAAGGATTCCATCTGCCCATCAGTCAGTCACCTAACACACTGGGAATCTTATCCCTTCCCCAACTGGTTCGATTTACCCATCCCCACTCCTTTATGTGCTTCCAGCTGTCACCTTCCTTACTTGTCAGCTCACTGAACCTGCAGCCCTTTGGCGGTTCCGTTTGTCACCTTCAAGCCTCTGACCCGATCTTCACACAAACACCTCCCCGTTATCTGGCTCCATTTACCGATCATCCCCGCTCACCTGCAGGACACTCACCCTCAACGCTCTATATTCGCTGTTTCGTGCCTTACATCTCATTCTGATGCAGCGTCTTGGCCCGAAACGCCGACTATCCCTCTGCCTCCACAAACACTGCTTGACACGCTGAATTTCTCCAACATTTTATTTTTTACTCCAAAATGAGGGCAAATTGGGAGATTGTTCAGGCATTGGATGCGGTAACGGCTGAACTCCATGAGAGATAAGAACAAATGGCAGAATCCAAAGAAGGCATCACTTCTCCCTTGGCCATGAATAAAATGAACGGTGCCTTCCTTTCCAGCTTTCACTGCAGTGCACTGGAAAGTTACATCCACACAGCTAACAGATTCACATCTGAAAGCAGCTCACTGTGGAAGGCAGGGGACACAAGTTACTGTAGATGATGGGATTAGAAGCAAAATAAAAACGAACTATTGGAGAAATCAGCGGGCCAGGCAGTGTCTGCGGAAGGCAAGGAATGATCAACACTTCGGGTGCAAATGCGGCCGGGCAGCGGGAGACTCTGATTTAATGTTGGTCACCGGAACATCGGCTGATGTTCCGGTATTACAGTTTCACAGTGCAGGAAGCGCACGGTTGAATTGTGTGGCTGCGATCGAACCGTGGTTAGTACTCTGCGTTGTGGACGCATCCGAATCCGAGTCACGGCAGACTGGATTTTACACACGTGGCTTTCAGCAAATCCTTGAATTCTTCACTCTCCTTTTGTTGAATTTCCGACCGCGGTTTCAGCCAGGGGTTGAAATTTCTCTGCCACCACCAGCTTTCCCATGGACACACTCCCACTTGCATTAAATTGGTGAATTGATAAATTGGTTTATTATTGTCACATGTACCGAGGTAAAATGGAAAACTTGTTTGGGATACCGTTCGTACGACAATTCCTTACAACAGCGCATTGAGGTACTACAACTAAAACAACAGAGCGCGGAATAATGTGTTGCAATTATAGAGAAAGTGCAGTGCAGGTATAGAACGAGGTGCATGGTCACAAGTGAGGTCAAGAGTCCAACTTGTCGTACTGGGGAACCGTTCAATAGTCTTGTAAC